>NC_133325.1:688337964-688634322 GCF_042186555.1 Aquarana catesbeiana | reverse complement strand
GCATTTAAAAGCGGATAAGGTCATTTTAAATCTAGACACACTAAGCTAAATTACAACGCACAAGTGTCCTCTCTAGAAAAGGCATCGCCCCCCTGTAACATGGTTTTATTGTTGATCCTGCTGTTAGATTTTCCATTTCCTGTAATGGGGTGATGCCACTGTTGCTTCTGCAGTGCAACAATGCAGCATGGCTGTCCTCTTGTAGATAGGGTAGTTTGTGGTTGGAACTGTAGTTTTAAATGGAGTTTAAAGTGGTTACATAGTTTACATTTTTAACTTTTACCTACAAGTAAGCCTATAATAAGGCTTACCTATAGGTAAAAAAATCTCCGAAACCTGTACGGTTTAGGAGATATTCCCCCTGCAATGAGGCCACTGACTGCAGTGCCGCATGCGCACAGGGGATTCTTGGCTGAAAGCCCCTGCCGGAAAGAAGTCTCCCGCGCGCTTGCGCAGGAGTGACAACATCACGGCTCCAGCCACTCACAGCGCTGGAGCCGTGATACCCGGAAGACACGCCGAGGAAACATGTCAGCTCCCTCGGCGTGGACCAGGTGAGATACCGACGCCTCGTTCTAAGGTAAAGTATTTCATAATGAGCTAGTATGCGGTACATACTAGATCATTATGCCTTTTGCCTTAGGCTCGGTTCACACTGGGGCGACTTGGATCCGACTTGTACGCCCTCAAGTCGCCCCAAGTCACTCCAGAAATAGTTTCAATGGGAGTTAACGCTAGCGTCTTAATAGACACTACTGAAGTCGCTCCGACTTCAGAGCGTACTCCCTGTACTACTTTGATCCGACTTTGATCCGACTTCAGCCTATTGACTATCATGAAGTCGGATCAAAGTCGGATCGCCGTCTCGCATGATCCGAGCATGCGACTTGTGCTCAGATGATCTTGAGGGGAACTCCGCGCCAAATTTTAAATAAAAATCCGGCATGGGTTCCCCTCCAAGGGCATACCAGTGCAACTCAACATGGGGGGGTTTGGTGCCTTGGGGGGAGGGGGGCGCGCTGCGGCCCCCCCCCCCCACCCCAAAGCACCTTGTCCCCATGTTGATGAGGACAAGGGCCTCTTCCCGACAACCTGGCCGTTGGTTGTCGGGGTCTGCGGGCGGGGGGGCTTATCGGAATCTGGGAGCCACCCTTTAATAAGGGGGCCCCCCAGATCCCGGCCCCCCACCCTATGTAAATAGGTATGGGGTACATGGTACCCCTACCCATTCACCTAGGGAAAAAGCGTCAATAAAAAACACAGTACACAGGTATTAAAATAATTTATTAGGCAGCTCCGGGATCTTCTTCCCACTTCGGGGGTTCTCTCCGCGTCTTCTCCTGCTGTCCGCATCTTCTGCCGCTCCACCGCTATCTTCTGGCGCTCTTTTGCCAGCGGTGGTCCGGACCTCTGGATCATCTTCTTCCCTCTTCTCTTCCAGAGATGTTGACACGACGCTCTCCCCAGCCAGAATGGTTTCTGTGCGCTCTGCAAGGGGACTTATATAGGCGGTGACCCCGCCCCCTTATGCGTCACAGTCCCTGGGCATGCTGGGTCTGTGATGTTTTAGGAGGCGTGGTCACCGGGTGATGACCACGCCCCTTATGGACGGCACAGCCCCAGCATGCCCTGGGACAGTGACCTCATAAGGGGCGGGGTCACCGCCTATATAAGTCCGTTGCGGAGCGTTCAGAGACCATTCCAGCTGGAGAGAGCGTCGTGTCAACATCTCTGGAAGAAAAGAAGGCAGAAGTCCGGACCACCGCTAGCAATTGAGCTGCAGAAGATAGCGGAGGAGCCGGCAGAGATGCGGACACCGGGAGGAGTCGGAAGAGGACGCCCCGAAGTCGGAAGAAGATCCCGGAGCTGCCTAATAAATTATTTTAAAAACCTGTGTACTGTTTGTTTTATTGACGCCTTTTTTTCCCTAGGTGAATGGGTAGGGGTACCATGTACCCCATACTCATTCACATAGGGTGGGGGGCCGGGATCTGGGGGCCCCCTTATTAAAGGGGGCTCCCAGATTCCGATAAGCCCCCCGCCCGCAGACCCCGACAACCAACGGCCAGGGTTGTCGGGAAGAGGCCCTTGTCCTCATCAACATGGGGACAAGGTGCTTGGGGGGGCGCACACTGCGCCCCCCATGTTGAGGGCAATGCGGCCTGGTACGGTGGGGGGGCTGCCAGCGAAGTCGCCCCGTCATGGAGGCGACTTGAAGTCGCCTCGTAATTTGCCGAAGTCGTGCCAAAGTCGCGCTGAAGCCGCTTTGAAGTCGCGGTACAAAGTCGCGTTAAAGTCGTGTTGCCCATGTGTGAACCGACCCTTACAGGGGTATAAAAAACAAAGTGTCGCTTTAAGTAGGCAACTAAGAAATGAATGCCAATTCCAGCTAACACTTTTTTGAAGCATTTGCAACAATGTGTTTTTTTTTTTTTTTTTTGTGTTTTTTTGGAAACGTGTATAGAATATGACTAGAGACTGGCCATTGTAAGTATATGTATCCATACAATGCTTGTCTACAATGTCACTGAACAGTGAAGAAAAATCTAAGATGTGAAATGAAAGTATTCAGTATTCTCCTTTACCAGACACCACACAAATATCAAAATGCAGGTATGTTTGATATAGTGGGCTTTTAAGTTTTTTTTTTTTTTTTTTTTTTTTTTTGTTTTATCTTAACGGGCCAGATTCAAACTTTCAGTGAATGAGCTGTCCAAGGCAGTTGCTCAATATCAGATTAAAGTCGGATGAAATGGCCAATTCGAGTCAAATGCAAGCTTGCAAAAAAGACATAGCTCAAATAAAAGCTCAAAGAAACCTCAAAACTTAAAGGTTAATGTCACTTTTAGGAAGCATGTTACACAAATATTTAGGGTGTAACGTGCTTCTAGTGACCCACCTGCCTCCGCCAGCGCTCTCTGCTTTGACACTGGACAGGGGATCTTCTCTCTGCACCTGCTGTCACCATTTGAAAACACTGCGGCCATGCTGGGCTCCGCCCACACAACCATGTTGTTGGTTTAGTTTCCTGTGAATAAATTAAACTTCCTCTTTAAAGCGGAACTAATCCTCCTATCTAGTGGAGCACCGAATCCAAAAATTCAGGATGCACTTGGCTAAAACTGAAACTAAAATGGACCGTTTAAATAAATATATATATATTAGATTTTTTTTTTTTTTATTATTATTAATGTTTTCGGCCATTACTGACACCTTTTTCGGCTAATAGGCAGCTTTCACACTGAGCAGTTTTGTGTTTTTAAAAAAAAAAACTCAAACACATTCCTTCAAATTCCATGTATGTCTTCACACTAGTCTGTTACGCTTCCATTGCAGTGTTAAAAATCCTGCTTGCCACATTTTTGTGCATATTTGCTCAGTTAAAAAATTAAATGCCCCTACCCATTGAAATGCATTGCAAAAATGGATAGTGTTTTGTTTTCTGCAATTTTTAAGTCACATGATCTATGAAAACACACTGTAAACAGGGTAAAGTCGTCATTTTTCGACCATTATCGGCACTTTTTTTTTTTTTTTATCAGCAAAACACCAATAACCCTGTTTGTGGCTGATAATTGCAGCAGATTGGTGCATCCTTACTCCTATCGCCTTATTGCTGAGCATGGTGCTATCTTAGCCTCTTAGCTTCTGTTAGATTTTACACGTGATCAGCTATGACACCAGCCATTTGAGGGCTTACAAGTTTGAGACACACTGGCAACAGTTGTCACCAGAGGGGAAGGACATGAATGTAACAGTTTTGAGAAAGGATTAAATTGGTGGGTTTAGTTCCACTTTAGACAAGTGTTGTCAAAATATATATCTGTAGAGCTTAAATCTTTAGTTTTTTTTTTTTTTTTTCCTTTGAATTTATTTTTGACGTCTTGGCCAGGAATTTTGTTTGCCTGCATATTATACAGTTGTGCTCATAAGTTTACATACCCTGGCAGAATTTTGATTCTTGGCCATTTTTCAGAGAATATGAATAACACAAACTTTTCTTTCACTCATGGTTAGTGTTTGGCTGAAACCATTTATTATCAATCAACTGTTTACACTCTTTTTTTTAAATCGTAATGGCAACAGATACTACTCAAATGACCCTGATCAAAAGTTTACATACCCTGGTGATTTTGCCTAACATGCACACAGGTTGTCACAAAGGGGTTTGAATGGCTATTGGACTACTTCACACTGAGGCGCTTTACAGGTGCTATAGCGCCTGTAAAGCCCCTCTCCTGTCCAGTGTGAAAGCCTGAGTGCTTTTACACCACTTTTACACTGGAGCGGTGTGTTGGCAGGACGCTAAAGTTCTGTAAGCAGTATTCAGGAGCTTTTGTAATCGATTGGCTGCATTGGCAAAGCGGTGCTTTGCGGGTACTTTTAACCCTTTTTCGGCAGTTGGGGGTTAAAAGCGTCCCTCTATCGGCCGAAAAGCGCCGCAAAAACGCTAAAGCGCCGCTAAAAATAGCGATGCTTTACCGCCGACGCCTGCCCCAGTGTGAAAGTGCTCTTAAAGTTAACCATCCTCACCTGTGATCTGTTTCCTTGTAATTAGCGTGTGTGTATAAAAGGTCAATGAGTTTCTGGACTCCTGACAGACCCTTGCATCTTTCATCCAGTGCTGCACTGACATTTCTGGATTCTGAGTCATGGGGTAAACAAAAGAATTCTCAAAGGATCTGCGAGAAAAGGTAGTTGGACTGTATAAAACAGGAAAGGGATATAAAAAGATATCCAAGGAATTGAGAATGCCAATCAGCAGTGTTCTGTTGAAACCAAACCCACGGTCAGGTAGACCAACTAAGATTTCAGCCACAGCTGTCAGGAAATTGTTCGGGATGCAAAGAAAAACCCACAAATAACTTCAGGTGAAATACAGGACTCTCTGAAAACATGTGGTGTGGCTGTTTCAAGATGCACAATAGAAAGGCACTTGAAGAAAGATGGGCTGCATGGTCGAGTTGCCATAAGAAAGCCATTACTACGCAAATACCACAAAGTATCCTGCTTACGATACCTTCTGGCACAGTCATTGGAGTGATGAGACCAAAATTGAGCTTTTGGCCACAACCATAAACTCTACATTTGGAGAGGAGTCAACAAGGCCTACGATGAAAGGTACACCATTCCTACTGTGAAACACGGGGGTGGATTGCTGATGTTTTGGGGATGTGTGAGCTACAAAGGCACAGGAAATTTTGGTCAAAATTTATGGCAAGATGAATGCAGTATGTTATCAGAAATTACTGGAAATTACTTTCATCAGCCAGGAAGCTGTGCATGGGACGTATTTGGCCATTCCAACATGACAATGATCCAAAACACAAGGCCAGGTCGACCTGTCAATGGCTACAGCGGAATAAAGTGAAGGTTCTGGAGTGGCCATCTCAGTCTTCTGACCTCAATATCATTGAGCCACTCTGGGGAGATCTCAAACGTGGAGTTCATGCAAGACAGCCAAAGAATTTACAGGAACTGGAGGTTTTTTGCCAAGAGGAATGGGCAAGCTTTACCATCTGAGAAGATAAAGAGCCTCATCCACAAATACCACAAAAGGCTTCAAGCTGTCATTGATGTTAAAGGGGGCAATACACGGTATTAAGAACTGTATGTAAACTTTTGTTTAGGGTCCTTTGGGTAGTTTCTGTTGCCATTATGGTTTTAAAAGAATAAACACAGTTGATTGGTGATAATAGCTTCAGCCAAACACTAACCATGTGTGAAAGAAGTTGTGTTCAAATTCTCTGAAAAATGGCCAAGAAAATCATAAATCCTGCCAGGGTATGTAAAGTTATGAGCACAACTGTATATTATAAGATTCATTCCATTTCTTAGATTTTGTTATTTTTGCCCCAGTAACTGCAGCACTATTTTTACTGGTGGTGAATGTATGTGTCTCATTGCTTGCATTTATTGGCCTTATCTGACCATAGATTTACATACACAGCTGAAGTGTGATCGAGGACACCACCGCTGTGCTATTCTGACTTGGCTCGTACCAAGGTGAACCATGCATGCTCAACGTAACGGCTTCATCCTTTTTCTGTTATAGAAAGTGGAGTGACTGGTACCAGGTTGCAAGCATTTCCCAACAAGGTTAGCCATAGGTGCCCCAGTTTTATGCCCAGATTTGTTTCAATGTGACTAGGTGGTAAGGCTTCTGCCCACCTTCGAATGGCTTCTGTTTTGCCTCAAACATGCAGAGTTTCTTCTGGCTAAAGAAGGCTAAAGTGGGACTCATTATTATTATTATTATTATATTATTATTATTATGATTATTTATTGTATTTTTTTTTTTTTAATGGGGTAATTGGCAGCCATTTGTAGCAAACTACAAATTGTTTTTGACCATCAAACCCTCTACATGACCCAGTTGTAGCAAGCAAATCCTCACTTGATTTTATTGGGCTGTGTAAAATCAGTCTAAGGGTATGCATAGAGGACACGGCTGTCCCTGATTCAGCCGTATATCAGTAGGCACTCTGTGAACTCTGCCGTCTTTGCTAAACTCGCAGGACAAAACCGTTGTCTGAAATGTAATATCATGTTTCTCTGAGGGTAGGGTCAGTGGTTAACTGTGCAAGCATATTTTCCCCTCTGTCATGGTCAGTCTTGTTGGTCATGTAGCATAAGGTGGACAATTCCCAGTCTCCTGGTTGTCGTAGAGAAAAACCGTTCTCTGGCACCAGGTATTTGATAATTTTATATGCACTTCCATTGAATGCAGTTCTGCCAGGCACCACTAGATGGTGCCTAGTTGAAGTGGGATTTCCACAATCAGTTGTGTTCCTTCCTCGCTGTGTTGTACCTAAGTGAGAACATTTGGGTCATTACTGTCTGTGTGGGATTGTCCAAAAAAAAGGTAGTAACCATAATTTTTGTGCCCAGTTTTACTGATCTGTTTACACTTGCGCTTTACTTTGGGGTGCCTTTAAAACTTTGTATAAGCTGTTTGTCTATTGCAGTGTTTCTCCTCTCCAGTCCTCAAGGTGCCCCAACAGGTCATGTTTTCAGGCCTTCCATTATTTTACACAGGTGATTTGATCAGTTTCATTGCCTTAGTAATTACCACAGCCGTTTCATCTGAGGGAAATCCTAAAAACATGACCTGATGGGGCGTCTTGAGGACTGGAGTTGAAAAACACTGGTCTATTGAAACTGCATGTAAATTTGTTCTGTGCAAATGGGGCAAAAATTAATGTTCTTGGGGCTATGTTCGCTGCAGTTTCAGTCCCGATTCACAGTGATTCCTGTGCGTTTCCCACACTATATCACAATCGCACTGTTTTTATGCGAACTGCTGCAGGTGTCAATGTTAACACCCCAAAAACGGTTTGCAAAATGCAGTGCGATTGGCTGAACCGAGCCGCATGGCTGTGAATCGGATCACGGAAGGAGGAGGGGGGGGGGGGGTTTGACTTTGGGATTAATACTTCATTATGGGCACTAGATGGTGATGAATACAGTTAATATGTACATTCCTCATCACCTTCTAGTGGCCTTTAATGCATAATCTTCCCCATAGTTTTTATTTTTTTACTGCAAAAAAAAAAAATTCTTCAGGGAATATAGCCTGAGCAAATTTTGATTTCACCACATTCACACTGAACAATTTAAATTTTTTTTTATTTTTTTTTTTTTTTTTTTATTATAGATACTGCTAGATCTGTGTGGTTTTTCCCCCCCCCCCCCCCCCCCCCATGCCTGATTTAGTTGTCAAATCATCTGTTAGCCATCATGTGTCTGTTAGTCTAGGGCTGGCCATTAGTCTCAGTGGGCTGATGGAGAGAAAAAAAAAAGGAATCCTCCATCCACACAAATGAGGTGGATGGTTGAATCCTCCTCAGTGGGACACTGTCGGAATACACTGATCAGCAGATGCAGTCGGCTGATCAAGAAAAATTGTCTAACTAGCCTGTTTGACAGAAGTTGATTTGGGACTGGATCGAGTTTTCGGCCAGTCCCTCCTTAACTTGCTGAATTTTGATGCATCTATGGCCAGCTTTAGGACACCTGTTGATCGTCCAATCTACCCCAACCCACCCCCGGACAAAATGGACAACTAACTCTTTCAAAAAAAGGGGGCTTCGAGTTATCTGCAAGAGAACAGCAGCAACTGGAAAGTGTGTAGGTTTTTGTTTTTTTTACGTCCAGTTGATCTCTTCACGGAACAGTTGTGTTGTGCTCAAAGACGCGAAGGGGTGGACACTGTTGGAAGACGCACGTTTATCTCCTCAAGTCTCTGATCTTAGTCATGTTCTGCCTCCAAAATCTTTGCTTTTGTAGTCCCTTTCTTTCAGTAACTCAAGAGCCTGATGCAGTTTTTGATAATTTTACAGCTACATTTCTTAATCTGCAGTCAAAGGATTACCAATTCTCTGAAAATGACTTTAATTACAGTTTTATCAAGACCATTGTCTTGAAGGAAGATTGCTGACGACAGGCTTTAGGTTCTTGAGTAAAGCAGGCTTTGCACACAGCTATGTAATTGAAATGGCATCAGTTTTAGGCTCTGGATGATGAGCAATCCGTTTTTTTGTTTGTTTTTGTTTTCTTCTTGGCTTTTTCACTTTTCAGTGTTTGAGCTAACGAGTCTTGCAGATTTACAAATTTATATAGGGCATGGAGCTATAGTTTCTCTTCAGCGGCCGATGGCCTTGCCATTACAGGTGCAAACATGATTACTCTGCCTTCTGACTGTTATACCTTCTCTCTAACAGGTCTAGTAAGTTGCAGAAATCTGCTTTTCCGATGTGGTGCGATTTCGATGTAGCACAATCGTCTGTCTTCGCTAGCAATTTGTAAGTTCTCTAGTGAGAGTTTTTTTTTGTTGTCTTGCGTCTGAAATGCGAGAAATGTTCCAGTGTCTTAATTTACGTGTATTGCATGACTGTTACCATGCCTGTGTGAGAAAACAATGGGGAAATGGCTCACTTTCTAGTTAGCAGAGTATTTTAAGTGAAAAGCTGATCTATGTTGTAGTGCTCATTAGAGGGGAGCTCTAGTCTCCCCCTGAAAAATTAAGTCAGCAGCTAGAAATACTATAGCTTCTGACTTTTAATAGGAAGCTTGCCTGTCCAGGGATCCAGTGTTGTCCTTACTCATTCAGGAGGCGATTCTGCTGCCTTCTGAATGCCTCTTCCTTTTTCACTTTTTTTTTTTTTTTTCTTTGCTGAATGGCAGTTTTGAATGCAACCAACACATCTTAACTACAGGCTGTTTGGCTCGTGGTTGCAGCATTGCCCCATTGACTTGAATTAGCACTGCTGTTTGTCTCATCTGCCTAACTGATGCAATCTGCAGGGCAGCTTTTTTTTTTTTTTTTGTTTCCTGAAAAAGTCTTATTAGCCAGATCACCAGGTGAAAAAATAGGTAAGAATGCCTAAAAATTAAATGAATGCAGCCATCACATCTGAGGCCCGTTTCACACGGTAAGCCTGCTTGGATCTGCCTGTCCGTTTTTCAGGCGGATCCGAGCGGACCACCCATCGACTCCTATGGGCAGGCTGATGTCAGTGGAGATGTCACCGCTGCCATCCGATCAGATCACTCAAAACAGACATGGGGATACATTTGCCATCCGTCTGGCGGATCGGATGGGATCTGATGAAAATGGACATCTGTTTTCATCCGAACACCCCATAGAGATCAGTGGGGCTCTGACGGGTCCCTTCCTGCTCAGTGAACAGAGACAGGCCTGTCATCTGCCGCATCATCCGCGATCAACTGAGCCGAGTCCGCTGAGTGGATCCGCCCGTGTGAAAGGGGCCTAAGATTTGATGAGCTGCAATATAATATGGTTGCTTCTGGGTTCATGCACACTGGCTTAAAAAAACGCTGCGCCTAGAGGAGTTTAGTGTTTTGCTTTTTGAAGCAACTAATGTTGGCCTATGTGTCCATGCACATTAGATCGTTTAGAGACATTTTTCTTCAGTTTTTTTTTTTTTTTTAGTACAAAAAACGCTCAAAATTAGTGTTTATCTCCCAAGAGCACTGGCGATTTATTTAAACCAGTATGCGAGGACCCTTATTTATTTTGATAGAGACTCATTTCTTTGAATGTGAGGTGAATCTGAGCCAACCCTATGGGCTGCATTGGAAGAGAGAGCCCTTTCTTCAGGTTTCTCATTAAGGACGGGCATGAATCCTCACATGCAGCATGTGCATAAGCTTTCAGCTCAAATAAGTGAGCCCTGGCGCCCAACATGCTGACTATAGGCCTCATTTAGCCCACTATGCTGCAGACTTTATATTGGGTATTGTGCACAGCAGGCTGCACAATAAGTGCCACTGCTTTCAGCAGGTTCTAGTGCTAGTACGTCTGGCCGTCAGTGACAGCCTCATGGGCTAGGACGAAGCCCATGAGGTGAATATTTCAGCGTCTGGGCTCTGGCTTTTGGTGCAATTTGCCCTGTTGCAGATAGTTTAATCATTGTGCATTATGTGCACATAGGAATTTACATCACGGCACTCCCTCTTGGTCCAGAGGCTGCTTCAGATCTGCCCTAGATAGCTCCCTGCTTGGTTTTGTTCAAGGCTGTCCATCTGGCAGACATCTCTGCAGAAGTGCACAGTGATTTAATATGTGTAAACTTTGCCTGCTCTGTCATGTCAGCACTTTAGCCCAGATTTCATCCTCTCAACTTGAAATAAACAAAGGGGGTATGTGATAAGGGAATGCATATCTTTGCGTTTATTGTGCCTTTGTGATGTTACCTGGGTGAATGAAGAAAGGAACATAGTATACAAATATAATACATCGACTAACAGCAGATACAAATGCCCGCAGCGACTCCTGATGTAATACAATCGCATTTTTTGGCCCACTCACATTTGCAAATACCACTATATCTTGATTTTCAGTATGGAATTTGCATATCAAACATTGGGCAGCACTGACCTAGTAACAGTGGTTATGCTGAAATCTACAGCAGTCGCATGTCTGTTTTCAGCAGGTTAATGTTTTTTAATCATGCAAATTCTTGGTCCTTTGTAGTTTTTTTTTGTCCTGGACAGACTTGGCTCCTTGTGTTTTGAGCACCTCGTCTGTGAATTTGCCATTTAAACAAACGGTATAAGACCCCTTTCACACTGAGGCAGTTTTCTGGCATTTTAGTGCTAGAAACAGCCTCTAAATGGCACATGTAAACTGCCTCCTATTCATTTCTGTGTGTCTTTTCACACTGAGGTGGTGCGCTTGCGGGATGTTAAAAATGGCCTATTGAAATGAACACAGGCGATATTAACCCCTTTGGGGTGAAAAGTGCTGATAAAACAAGTGCTGCCGCGGCCCCAGTGTGGCAGTGGTCTTGGTGAGAGTTTAGTGTGCACATCCCCCCCAGTGTATGTTATTTTTACTGCATTACTGACCTTGATTATTCAGCGTGTAGCTCCCATGAGTCCAGGGTTGTCCCCTGTATTCTTTGCTTTATGCATATGTTATATACTGGAAACTGAGGCTACTACGGGGGCAGTACTGTTATCCATTCAAACTCTTAAAAGAGAATTCTGTACTTATCTTGTTAAGGATTTT
Organism: Aquarana catesbeiana; assembly: GCF_042186555.1. Lineage (NCBI taxonomy): Eukaryota > Metazoa > Chordata > Amphibia > Anura > Ranidae > Aquarana > Aquarana catesbeiana. The sequence continues at coordinate 688,622,786 of NC_133325.1, read as the reverse complement.
TTTTCTTTTCTGTACAACACATGCTTGATGAAAATGCAATGCTCTATAGAAAACGGAGATAAATTTAATCATTGGCAAGGGTAGCCTAGCATCATTGGAATTTTGATGTAAAACTACAAAGCTGAGTTTAGAATTTCTATTACATTGTGCTTACCCTATAATTACAGTTTTTTGTCCTGCACGCCCTGGTACATAATTTTTACTGTTCTCCAAGTAGTGGGTTTGGTATATCAACATGCAGCTCATACATACTGTATATACTATGGGGGTGAGGGTATTTCTAATGTTTATCTGTATACTCAGATGAGGACTAAAACTGGAGTGCTTGGTCAGACTCAAATTTACAGTAAAACTTGATTTCCAAGTTGCATATGGCTTTACTTGTTCATTGAGGGTCACAGGAATTTGGATACAGTTGGGCTTTACTGCTGCCTACATAAAGATTGGACATTAGCTAAAGTTACCTAGTGACCTGTGGGTACTAGGCTCTGAATTGTGGTGCTTTCCAGACCTGAGTGTACTCGTTAAGTTGGCTGTAAATAATTTGTGTGTCCAGAGTGGTGGCACAGCCCCAAGTGTGACCTCCATGTCTGAAGACTCGCTTAGGAGTCTATTGGGCTGAATCATCTGGAGCTTACCTCCCTAGCCACACTGTTGGGTGCCATTTTTAAAGTCCTGACAATGTGGACCTGCTGACGACATCCACTAAATGGAGTGTTACATGCTCTTTCCTGCTAGTCAGCCTAAGAGGGCACCAATCCTAATGCTGCTTCTGCTGGCAAACAACCTCATGGAACTTCAATCCATTATGGTAGGTCACCCTGACCCTCCTCAGCAACGGCTGCTTTTTTAGTTTGTCAGTATTGAGGCCTTGCCTCATGCTTTGGGCCTAGTTGCGTTACTGATACAGAGGCACACATTGTCCTGTTGCTACCAGTGACCCCAGTCCATGCTTCCCTAATTGTTCTCGGGCATTTGCTTGGTATCCTGTGAATGAAACTGAGCCTGTATTGTAGAACCCAGTACCCCCATGGCTGGTTGTCATCTTCATCAGTCTTCCTCTGCTCCATAGGTGAAATGGAGTCCCCAGCTCTGTCCTCCAAGGCTTTCATGTTCTCGCAGGATTTGTGACCATGTGCACTTAACTCCATGTGCTTATTGATCACAGAATCTCAAGCGCCATCCCCTGCATATTTGCTCAGACCACTGGTCCCTGTCACCATCTTTGGTTCAGATTCCCAACAGTCTTTCTGATTAGACTATTTTTGATGCACTGCGTCCCTGCTGTCATCCCAGATTTACAGGGAGTTGTGTTGGACCGTATTGGTCCATTGAATTTTACTCTCTGTTTGGAGGATCAACTGGCTCTCTCCCACCTTGGGTCTTTTATAGCTCATACAGTTATAAAGACGTTCCCATTACACCTGATATTTCAAGGCATTCCTCCTATATAGCTTGGTAGCACCCTGAGTAGACCTGCTTGAGTGTGCTGGGTCCCTTTTTTGAGAGGGCATTTATTAAATGGTAGCTAGATGTGGATCAACCAGCGAACCATCTGAGTGGGAGCGTGACGAGTCAGAAATGCTTTCTTTCAAAGATTTCTACTGATGGTTAGAATCTATTTTTGTCTGCCCACTGTCCTATGTTGGCAGGAACCCTAATTAGGGGTGCACCGAATGGGTTTTTTGGTGCCGAAACCGATAAGAAAATGAAAAATACACTAGGCTGAAAACCAATACCAATATTTTTTTTTTTATATTTTTATACAGGAGATGGTCGGAGACTGGGAACATGGTACAGGAGATGCCTGTGTCCCCAGTGCAGCCAGCCAGCCTGTGTCCCTAGTGCAACCAGCCTGTGCAGGGGAAGAGAGAGGAGAGCTGCCACCTGGTTGATTTCAATAGCTGTGTGTTCCCTGCCACGCGCTGTCACATACAGCCCTTCCTCTTTGTCCAGGCACTTTGATAGACAGATCACCCGTCCAATCGTAAGATGGGTGATCTGTCAAAGTTCCCCGGGGGGGGGGGGGGGGGGGGGCGGCCTGTATGTGGCGGCGGGGAATACAGCTATTGAAATGAAAGCGGTTATGTTCCCGGCGCTCTAATCAACCAGGCGGCGGCTCTCCTTTCTCTTCTATGTTATAGGACACCCCGTAATGGGTGGCACCAGGGGTGGGGGGGCGGAGCCCCGCCCAGGCCCTGTCCTATTTTCGGCTCCATTATCGGGCATTTTTCTCTTTCTGCTAATTGCCGAAAAGACCATTTTCGGCTGAAATTTCGGTGCATCCCCTAACCCTAATGTGTAAAACTGTGTCAGTTTGTTTCCTCCAAAGGTAGATGCTTGTTTAAGAGTGCGTGGAGCAAATGTCTGGACCCTTATGCGTCAGTTGCGATGGCTTATTAAAAGCTTCTAAACTTATGTCCTACATGGGCCTGATCTCCATATAAATGTGCAGGACTGCAGGGTGTGCTACTGGAATACTGATGGCGTTTCCCAAAGTACGTCTTGCTTGGCCTTTTGTGGGATGGCATCTCCTTGACCCTGCACTAGACACTGATTAGTAATGTCTCTGGCTGCCAGAACATGCTCTAGCCCAGTTTAGAGGGGGGTCTAGGAAGATAATTGAATCACTGCCCATATGTCTGCTTCTGCTGTAGGTGCCTCTAGGCTACCTGAGCCTGACTCTCGCTCAGCCTGCAAGTCTCAAATTTGTAGATCTACTAATCCCTCTGAATAATTCACACTCCATTTCAAGTGGGGGAACTGAATGTGCATCCTGGAAAGGGCTCTCCTCTGCTGACCCTTCAGTAACCCCTTCTAATTTTCACTGCACTTTGGTTCAGGACCTTACACCTTTCCCACTCTGGATTCTTCCCAGCACTGGTCTCCTTGTTCTAGCATTTATAATGGGTTTTGGGGCTGGTCTCCTTCCCCCAAAGCTCCCAGTCTATGAAAAGTAAACAACCTCTTTGTGCATGATACCGCTCAGTGTCCCCTTCTCTCCAGAGGGACTCTCTGACCTACAAGGTTAACCAGGGTTGGCTCGATCTGCTACCTTCCTTGGACAAGATTCCAAAACATCGGTTTCACTTGGGAAATCCTGTTGCTTTTTGGGCTCTGCCCAAAGCTCCTATTCTGGCATCCCCACAGTGATGTGCTTGGGAATCCTCTTATAAAGGAAATCAGTTTTATGGAGCCTTGTTGTTGGCACACTTTTGAAAGGCCTGACTCCTGTAGGATTCAGTTGGGTAGTGTCTTGCTGGGCTTCACTGTTTACCACCTGTCTCCAGTGATGGAGGTTCAGCTTAAGTCATCCTTGAAGAAAACCTGTGTTTATTTTTTTTTATTATTATAATTCAGGATATCCATCTTTCCTCTCATTTTAGAGAGTGTGAGGTGAGTATCAAGGGAACACCCTTTCAGGATGGCCTCCTTCCCACAATTCCTTCCCAGCTTCCTTGAGCCCCCAAGCCTCTTCAGGCAACTAGGATAGCCTCTTCCTCCTCTCCCAGGGGCGTTCCACTTTCTGGAGTAACCCATCCCTGGGACTAGCATCATATCCCTTCATGTTGGGGGACACTATATTGAGAGTTTCGTGCTTTGGATTCTGTTGAATATCATGCATGTGTTGAGATGCCCTAGTCTCTGGGAGGCAGTCCTCCCTGTGACAGGGTAAGTTGCCAGACTCCTGGTTGATGCAGAGAATTGTGGTCTCACTTGGATGGTCATTCAGAAGGCTGCTGTCCTTGAACCTTGCTCTTTTCAGCCAGTAGCAGCTGAATAGAAAGGAGCAATGAGTGAGCCTGGCTGCACCTCAGATCTTCACAAAGAGCTCTGTTAAGCCTAGTACACACTAAAGTGCTCAGAAGGAACTGCTATGTTAACTATGCAATGTTTAGTATTGTGGTCTCCCCTGCTGAGCTAGAACACAACTGTCAGCGCTCTGCCATTGGCTGAGAGCACTGATCTGATGCTGATCTGCAGACCTTTTTCTGACATGCCCCTTCTGTCGGACATGCTGCCGTACACACGGGCCGAATGTTTGCTGGTTTCTATTGAACGGGCCGATAAATGGCCCGTGTGTACAGCCTTTTAGAATAATGTCCAGTGTCGCTCTGAATTGCCAGCACCCTAGCCTCCTTTTCTTTCTTTCTTTTTTTTTTTTTCATTGGGTCTTTTGGAAGTCCCCCATCTTACCTGTCTGGGACTGTGTCCTTGTGGTTTATTCTTATCCACTCTTGCAGCTGTGTTTTCTGGCACCACCTTTCTCCTATCACATTGTCTTTGAGTGAACTTTTGAGTTTTTAATGAATTTGTCCGTTTCCTCTGGCTTTTAGGATTTATTATACCCTCCATTTTCTGGTTTACCTTGTTTGGTAGCTTGTGTGGCTAGGCAAACTACTAAGGCCGGCCATACACTGTTCAAATCTCGGCTGTTTCAGCAGGAACTGGCCAAGAATCGAATAGGTAATAAGCAGACTGAATTAGAGATGCACCGATACCATTATTTTTTTTTTTTTTTTTATTGCCGATACCAATTACCGATATCTACCACTGTTTTATTTACACTTCAGGTGTCAACAATGGTACAAAGCATTGAAAAGTCATTTACAAATGAAATAGTTTTTTACATTTTGCGCTTTTTTTAATGTGAAATGTGTAAATATGTTAATATATATGTGTGAAAATATTCACTAACAAAGCAAACAAAAAACCGTTTTAATAATTTATCATTTATAAAATACATGAACAAAAAAAGCAGGAAAATAATTAAATGGAGGAGATTAGGGTAAATTAAGGGTTAATAAGGGGTTAAACAGAGGAACATTTGTTCATCCCCACTGACAGCTCAAAGAACCGAGCCTAAAAGTATCTGTTTCAGGTATCTGTGCATTTTGCATGAGTACCGATACTTGTGCCATTACTCGCTATCGGCACCGATACTAGTATCGGTGCAACCCTAGACTGAATGTACCAAGTTGTTCGCTCAAGTTGGGTAAAACCAACCTGCCCGATTCTCTTGCGATTATCGCTAGTGGCTGTAGACACTGGGGACACTGGGAGAAGACCATTGCTGATTCATCTGTGTTGATATTGGAATCGTGCAAATTTCTTTCCTGCAACCCGTGGTTGCAGGAAAGAAGTTCACACCATAAATGGCCTGCCTTAGGCGCGGTTCACACCTACAGTGGGGAAAATTATTTGATCCCCTGCAGACTTTGTATGTTTGCCCACTTACAAAGAAATGAAGGGTCTTTTGATCATAGATGTATTTTAACTGACAGAATATCATCCCAAAAAAACACTTACAGCAAATGCTATAAAATAAGTTACAGTTCAGTGAGTAAAATAAGAATTTGATCCCCAAGCAAAACAGCACTTGGTATAGAAACTCTTGTTGGCATACACAGAGGTAAAACCATTTCTTGAAAAATTAGTGACCAGGTTTGCACACATCTCAGGGGATTTTGATCTACTCTTTACAGAACTTCTCAAAATACTTAAGGTTTCTTGGCTGTCGCTTGGCAACTCGAAGTTCCAGCTCCCTCCATAAATTTTCTATAGGATTAAGATCTGGAGACTGACTAGTCCACGCCATGATTTTAATGTGCTTCTTCTTGAGCCACTCTTTTTTGTAGAGGTGTTGAATTTAATCGCAGCATCGTGATTCGGCCATCCGCGATTCAGCATCGATGCTGCGACCAAAATAATAGATTTTTTGAATGACATCATCTGTGCTGTGCCCTGTCACTCTGAACGGAGCCGAAATGAGCCATGGGCATTGGCTGTGAAAGCAGCCGAAAGCCGATGTGCCCTGCCTCTGCAAACAAAGCCGAAGTGAGCTGTGGGCCCTAGCCGCACCCTATTTTCCTGCCTCCCACTGATGTCATCCCCAGCCGCCCGGCGTTTGTGCTGAGCTGGCTGCTACAGGAAAGAGACGTGGAGCAAGTATCCCTGACTCCTGCTCTCCAGAGAGTCGTCCTCGGCTCACTGTCACACAGGCTGCTGCAGAAGACCTGAGCCAGCGTCCCGCGCTTGTCCTCGCAACACGCTGCTGCGGGAAACCAGTGCACACTCTGTAATCATCAGGTACTTAAGTCAGACACTGACAGTTTATATCTGATGCTCCATTATGTTCAAATTTTCCAAATTATGACCGATTGACCGTAATAATAAACTTGATAGCGGACCTAAACATTAAAGTGACCATACCATTTCATTAATTATGATTTATGTACGTCTTATTTGATTCACAACTTCATTGATGGCGCTTTTTTTTTTTTTTTGTATGATTTATCAATGAAGTTGTGATGTGAATCAATCGCCAAGACATACATAAACCCATAATTAATGAAATGGCATACATTGTCGTTTGCGGGGACATTATGGGGACATTGTCCGGTCTCTGACCATCTCTTGCGTCATGTCCGCGGTCTCTGACCATCTCTTGCGTCATGTCCACGGTCTCTGACCATCTCTTGTACCATGTCCGCGGTCTCTGACCATCTCTTGTACCATGTCCGCGGTCTCTGACCATCTCTTGCGTCATGTCCACGGTCTCTGACCATCTCTTGCGTCATGTCCACGGTCTCTGACCATCTCTTGCGTCATGTCCACGGTCTCTGACCATCTCTTGTACCATGTCCGCGGTCTCTGACCATCTCTTGTACCATGTCCGCGGTCTCTGACCATCTCTTGTACCATGTACCTTTGTTACCTTGGTGTTATGTTTTGGGACATTTGTCATGCTGGAAGACCCATCCACGACCCATTTTCAGTTTTCTGACTGAGGGAAGAAGGTTCTCATCCAAGATTTTACAATACTTGGCCCAGCCATTGGCCCCTCAATGCGGCAAAGTTGCCTTTAGACAAGAAACAGCCTCAACGCATCATGTTTCCATCTCCGTGTTTAACTGTAGGGAAGGTGTTCTTAGGGTCATAGTCAGCATTTTTCTATGACCCAAAACATATAGTAAAGGCAACGAGTGGCTCAAGAAGAAGCACATTAAGGTCATGGAGTGGCCTAGCCACTCTCCAGACCTTAATCCTATAGAAAATTTATGGAGGGAGCTTAAACTTTAAGTTGCCAAGCGACAGCCAAGAAACCTGAAGGATTTAGAGAAGATCTGTGGACCAAAATCCCCCCTGAGATGCGTGCAAACCTGGTCACCATCTACAAGAAATGTCTTACCTCTGATTGCCAACAAGGGTTTCTCCACCAAGTACTAAGTCATGTTTTGCTTGGGGATCAAATATCTATTTTGCTGAACTGCAACTCAATTTATCACCTTTTGTATCATGTGTATGTTCTGAAATTTTGGTTGATAGGCTCTCTCATTTTAAAATACACCTATGATAAAAAAAATTATAGCCTCTTCATTTCTCCGTAAGTAGGTAAATGTACAAAATCTGCAGGGGATCAAATACTTTCCCCACTGTATGCGTGTGTTTTTTTTTTTTTTTTTTCCCCCACACGTTTCATCTGTTTGTTTTTTTCAGCTGCAGCAATTTTGGAAAAGGGTTTGGGACTTTTTTAAGCGCAAAACATTGCTCTTTTTTTTTTTTTTTATCTGCCCAGCAACAAATTGGCCAAACAAAAGCATAAACATGTCAAATTTGCGTGTGCAAAAACGCCCATGCACTGCAGAATGCACCAATCACAAACTGCATAGATGTGAACCGAGTCACTGAATTTTATCAACCTGACCCTAAGGAGTAGATAACTGGCCTTTTTGTCTTTTCATGTAGACTGGCTGGTCCTTCACCACAGTGGTTCTAAACCTCAGTCCTCAAGTACCCCCAACAGGCCATGTTGGCAGGTTTTCCTTTGTCTTGCACAGGTGCTTTAAATTGGAGTCAGTGGCTTGGTATTTTGGACAGCTATTTTATCTAAGCGAAATTCCCAAAACCTGGCCTGTTGGCGGTAATTGAGGACTGAGGTTGTGAACCACTGCTTTACCTGAACTTGTCCCCTGTGTTTTGTTGACCAAATTGGGTCGTTGGTCTCTTCTTGCCCATTGAGAGTTGTATTGGTCCACCTGTTTTTGGTGGGTTCTGGGTGCTTGGCTTTTCTCTGGCTCAGGTCTCAGGTTCCGTTCTCCTGTAAAGTTTTTCCTCACTGGTGGCCCTTTCATCCTGCTCTGGGGCAAGAGGTTCATCCTCTGGGCTCTCCCTTTTGTTGTATTGTCAGGTTTCCCTTCCAAGTATGGAGGCTCACCACCTTTCATATTCATGTGTTGGTCCTTTAGATGACTCCTGGCTGCAGGTGCCCCCCCCCCCCCCCCGTCCTTCTAGTGAGGCTATAGTGTTGTAGGTTTTGTTTTTTTTTGTTTTTTTTTATTGGACTGCTTTTGGACATCCCAAGTGTATCAGAATTTGTGCCCCTTAATGAACAAGAAGAAAAATGGGATTTTTGTACTTGCTGTAATATCCAATTGTTTGTAGTTCATTGAAGAACACAGGTCCCATCCCTCTCTTTTTGTTCATGCCTTTTAATATTTAGTACATCGTTGTGCAGTTTCTGGGTCAGATCTCACACTGGGCTAAGGCCCATCATGTGAGGGTGGTCGGCCAGCTTGATGCTGATTTAAGCGTCAAGGTGGGGGAAAGAAATAAACATTTTTTCCCTGATAGTGTGGTAGTGAAGTGAGTGAAAGGTAACTAGAAGCACTGCAGAATGCCTTCTACCCAGCAAATCTGTTCCGCTTTTCTTAATGGGCAAGGTATAGGTTTTGCTTATAGTGAACCTGTGCTTTAACAGGCAGAGCAAAGCAGGGTCACTGAACAGCTGTATTTCCCATGTAGGGCAAAGCATAGATTCACTAAACTGCCATTTTACCCTTGCTCTCTGCGTCACTGTATTTCGTACTCTTTGGATACCTTCGTTCAAGCCTTACACAAGGCTGGGGTTTCTTTCTGCCTCCATATGACCACTCTGGGTGCTCAAGCAGCCAATCGCCAGGCTCCAGAGCTGTCATGGGGTAAAAGAATACTAAACCTTAAGTTCCAAGTGGTGAGAGAGCTTTCTCTCCCACTCCCAGCAGCTAAATGGAGTGTAGATATGTGCAATGGCAGTTAAGTGAACCTGTTGTGTCTTGCATGGGCAAAGACAGGTTCACTTTCTTTAAGAACTCTAATTGCACATTTTCAGTTCCATCCAAAACACTTTGGTGTTATTTCTTCATCAGAAATAATAATTTAAAAAAAAGTGGGCTGTAACTTTTATATAACCCTTTAGGGGGTCACTGGCTAGTGATAGTTGTCAGAAATATGTACTTTACTGTAATATTTTTATCTCTGAGAGATTGTCGAAGCACACTGATTTGTGACAGAAGTCCACTTCATGTAGGAAAATAATTTGACCAACTATTGGCTTTTGGTTTGATGTCTGCCAGGTAAATTTCTTAACTAGCAGGAATATTTGTGAGCTAGTGCAGGAAACAGCACTGGTTATTTGAGATGTCTGAAAATATACTTTTCCTGCTGCATGTCATGATAATTTTCCACAATGAACACCTACATGTTGGATATTGACCAGAAATGGTGGCCATAAATCAGAACAAAAGGCTAGTAATTCTGAATTGGTGTATTTTTCGACCTACAGTGGTTTGATGTGAAAGCTTCTACCCCTCTCCTCCAAATATTTTTGGAATTTTTATTTTATTTTTGTGGACTCGTTTATATTTTGAGCAGTTTTTTCCCCCACTCCAAGACGATTGTGTGGCTGGAGCCAATGACACATGGTAGTATCTTACAGCTCTTATACAGTATCTTTTATAGTTTAAGGGTTTCAAGCCTTATGTACAATGTTTCAGAATGTAATATGGTGTGGTGGTCACTTGAGAGGGTTTATGTAAAGCTCAACTCAGGGAAACCCCCCCCCCATGCAGTGGTGCTGTGCCTGCACTGCACAGGTTAACGGCTTGTTTTATCTTGGGGTGAACACAGCACCTATATTCACCCGATTCTCCGGAAAACAGCGCTCCTCCATGTCCAGCGGTGGACTGTTCCTGATGTCTTCACGTCCAGAGCCAGTCTGTGGGCGTTATAACGTCAGACCACTGGACCCAGGAGGGACAGAATCTGAAGGGACTGGTCTTGCACTGGGAGGATTAAGCGAGCATCTCGGCTCTCCGAACCCCTAGACCCGTGACGGCAAACCTTGGCACCCCAGATGTTTTGGAACTACATTTTCCATGATGCTCAACTACACTGCAGAGTGCATGAGCATCATGGGAAATCTAGTTCCAAAACATCTAAGGTGCCAAGGTTTCCCATCACTGCTCTAGACGAAAATGAGCAGTTAATCCGTGCATGGCAGGCCGAGACCAAGATGACTAAATTTCAAAATGTGCACTGTGCTGTTCAACGGATTAGGAAAATCTGCAAACACTACAATCAGACAAACTGAGTGGATAATGGAAATATTAAGTACAGCGCTAATCCATATAAAGTGTAGCGCTGCACTTAATATTCCCACTAGACCAAAATGAGCAGTTACCCTATGCAGTGCGGGCACAACTCCACTGCGTGGTAAAAAAAAAAAAAATTGTCTGGAGTTTTGCTTCAAATACTGTGTGGTTGGTCATATTAAGTTATGCTTAATTACTGAGCTTTCTTGAAATAAACTCAACTCAGGGTATGGTTCAGGAGAATTATACTGTCAATAAGCCTGGAAAGTAGGCACCTGGAAGTAGCGTACCTCTCAAAGCTTTTGTATGTTCTTTAGGATCCCTAAAATTGGGGCCATCTAGGCCTCACTGTCAGCTTGCCACTGTGAAGGAGAGCTTCGATGCTGTAGTATGAAAGGAGTTATAAAACTGTCTCTTCTTAGCTTTGTGGATCCTTTGAAGAAATCAAAAGGGATGTACGGGCACCTCTTGCAGCAGAATTAACATTTTCATACTTTAACCACTTCCTGCCCAAGGATGTCATGACGTCCTGGACTTTCAGTGGGAATATCTGAGTGATGCCTGCAGCTATAGGCATCATTCAGATATCCTTTGTAGCCGGCGATTCTGTGCACCATAAGAACGATCATAGCGGCAGTTCTGCCACTTGATCGTTCTTACAGGTGACGAGAGGGGACATCCCTCCCCCCACCCGTCGCCATCCGGTGCTTTTCCGTGCTCTCCCGTGCCATCTCCGGGACCCGGAGAAAGAATTGCCCGCCGCCGGATGACAAGCATAGAGACTTCCAGTGACCAGATGGTCCCCGGTCATCTCTGACCGCCGGAGGCCCGGGCGCAATGTTATGACGTCATGTCTGGGCCACGGTTGTGAACAAAGCCATGATCGCGACTGGTAAGCAGGGGATCGTGGAATTTTTTTTCTCCCGATCTCATGCTTTCCAGCCTGGAGGAGAGATGTCTCCATAAAGAGGACCTGTCACGAATGATTCCTTTTACAAGGGATGTTTACGTTCCTTGTAATAGGAATAAAAGTGATTAAAAAAATGTTTTTAAAGAAAGTAAAAATAAAAAAATAAAGTAAAATAAACGCTGTCCCCGGTAGCTCGCGTTAAGAAGCGAACGCACACGTTAGTCCCGCCAACATATGTAAATGCTGTTCAAACCACACATGTGAGGTATCGCCGCTTGTGTTGGAGCGTGAGCAACAATTCTAGTACTAGACCTCTGTAACTCTAAACATGTAACCTGTAAAAAATTTTAAAGTGTGGCCTATGGAGATTTTTAAGTACTGAAGTTTGGCGTCATTCCATGAGTGCGTAATTTTAAAGAATGACACGTTGGGTATCTATTTACTCGGCGTAACATCATCTTTCATATTGTATAAAAAAATTGAGCTAATTTTACTGTTTTTTAAATCACGAAACTGTTTTTTTTTCCCAAAAAACACGTTTGAAAAATTTTTGCGCAAATACTATGCGAGATAAAGTTGCAATGACCGCCATTTTATTCCCTGAGGTGTCTGCTAAAAAAAAATGTTTGGGGATTGAGTAATTTTCTAGCAAAAAATTATGGATTTTACATGTAGGAGAAGAGTGCCAGAATAGGCTCGGGATGGAAGTGGTTAAAGCTGTAATTTTTTTTAAATAAGTCCTGAGATTTGGTATGAAAATAAATTTACACGTGAGTTTTACCATATGTCAGGCTAAAGTATGTCGAGTATATATACTTCTCAGCATGTTAATTTGATCATATTTTTTGGTTTCTTCTTAAGCTTCACAAGCCTTAACATGGTTTGTTTTTTGTTATTTTTTGGCAGGGGATACTACACAGAAGATGAGATCTGCTCAGCATCCTACTCCAGCAGAATTGGATGCATATGCTAAGACAGTTGCCAATAATCCCCTTACAATAAAAATCTTCCCAAACAGCGTCAAGGTTCCTCAGAGAAAGCATATACGCCGCACCGTGAACGGACTGGATACATCGGGGCAGCGTTATAGTCCGTATCCATCACAGGTCAGCACAAAGACTGGACTTCTTGCAATTGTCAAGTCCCCTGCTAAAAGTGTTTTGAAGGGCTTCGACGGCAATCGTGCCCGCCTCTTGCCAGACTCCATGATGAATCCTCCCTCTGCTCCATATGTTGCACCTAGCACTTTAAATCACCCTCAGGGGCTTACCCGCCCCCAGCAAGCCCTACAGCATGCTCAGACTCTGCAACATGCCCAGAGTATGCAACAGCAGACTTTGTCACACTCTCAGAGCATGCCACCTGGACTGCAGCACCCCCATAGCCTGCCACACCCTCAGACGTTGCAGCACCCCCAAGGCATGCCACAGGGGCTGCAGCATTCTCAGGGTCTGCAAAATACGCAGAGCATCCCACAGCCGCAGGCCCTTCAGCATCCACAAAGTGTGCAGCATGCACAGAGCATACCACAGCCACAGGCACTGCATCATGCGCAGGGAATTCCACAGACAATGCCACGTCAGCAGAGCATGTCACAGACTCTGCAGCACCAACAAAACCTCCCTCAGGTCCTGCAGCACTCTCAGAATATGTCTCAAGCGCTGCAGCATTCACAGGGAATTCAGCATCCACAGAACATAGGGTCACAACATGTCCAAAGCATGCCCCAGCAGTCAACTTTACAGCATGCCCCTGCTGTGACTCACCAGACTCTGCCACACCCTGCTAACAACATTCTGCAGCCTGGTTTACATGGAACTCGAAAGATGCCTGATGCAGATGCCCCTCCGAATGTGACAGTGTCTACCTCAACCATCCCCCTTTCTATGGCTGCAACTCTGCAGCAAAATAGACCACCAGACCTTGGAAGCATTGTGCACCAGATCAACCAGTTCTGTCAGGCTAGGGCCGGCATAGGCACTACCTCTGTTTGTGAGGGACAGATTGCCAACCCCAGCCCTATTAGTCGTAACCTGCTTATCAATGCAAGCACCAGGGTCTCTACTCACAGCATCCCTATGCCTTCCTGTGTTGGATCAGCTGTAGACCATGCTGCCGCTGCTGCTATTTCCTCTGCTGCCTCTGGGAATGTCCCCATGATAAACATGAGCAGAGTTCCCTCTTCATACCCCGGTGACCTGAAACCTATGTCATGGAACCAGCATCAGCTGGCACATCTGCAGCAAATGTGTGGAGAATCTGCAGTTCCTGGAAAACACACTCAGAGAGAGATTACTGCGCAGGGCTTTTCCGGCAAGCAGAACTACCCTCAAGAACTGTGCATGAGCCAGTCTTTTGGCCTGAAACCCCCCATTGATAAACCTACCCCTTCCCCCCCTGTGAATGGCTTGCCGGGTCCTTTGCCATATACTAATGGACATTATTTTCAGCCTCTATGGAATAACATTCTGCCTACTCCAAACAGCGACAGTTCTGGATCACAGGACCTCACCATGCCTTTCCATGGAGCACAGGCAGCTGGTGCACCCTTGGATTGTGCTGGTGGTACTCACTATAGAGCGGTTGGGGGCGGATCTTCCAATCAGAATAACGTGATGCAGACCATGGATTACCTTTCTGGAGCGGACTTTCAGCAGTCCTGCTTTAGAGATCAGGGCATGCCCCCCCTTGGCAAGGTTCAAAGAACCCAAATGAATAGAGCTCCTGAGCCAGCTGATAGTCGAAGTATTCATGTTCAGCATCCAGGGTATAGGTAGGCTACAGTCGCACTGCAAATGAGCAAATGAGAGGGTTTAGTCTTAAGTGATTAGCAAGGCTCTTGTATCCTCTTCAGTTGCCAAACTTGTTGTGATCATTATATGCAATGCAAGCCACTTGGTGCTGCAATTCATTAAGTTTAGTGTACTTTTGTTTTGTTTTTTTGTTTTTTTTTTCTATCCCTTACAATACTTTTGTCAGTGGTTGTGGAGACTGTGTTGCCTTCGATTTTTTTTTTTTTTTTTTTTTTTTTATCTTCTTGACACTGAGGGGCTTCTATATGCTGCTTTGTTTTTATCTTGGGAACACTAAGCCCTAATGCGTGTTATGCCTTGTTCTCTTCCCCCCTGCCCCCCTTAACTCTCGCTTCAGGCAATACAGGTTGAAAACGTCAATCTCCTCCTCTTTAGCACTGTCAGGGAATTAGATACGCGGGATCCACAGATCCTAATATTGATGTACCTCTGTTTTGCAATCTACTGGTATCTTTGTGCCATTGAGGAAAAGTAACCTGTTTCATTGTATCCCATATTTGACTACTGTGCAGCCAAGAAATGCAATAGGAATGCACACAAATTAAAGAAACTTGTAAAATGCCATTGTTTTTATCCAGAAAGAGTGCATTTCAACAGTGTTGTGTATTAGTCACTTTTAAGCTAAGAGCCCAAAGGTCCTTCTGGTTTACAATGATTTCCAGCCCCTGCTTGGTAGCTTTTACTCTGTGCACATTAGACACAGCGCACAATATCTTTTTGTACCAGGTTTCCATGTTGGCTCCTCACTGGAATCCAAGGCTACTCGTGTCCTGCCATAGAGAAGTAATAGATGTAGGTGGAAAATGTGCTCTCTGGCTTAGGGTTAGCTTATATGGACACTTTTTTCCAATACCTATTTGATTGCATTTATGTTCTCCAAGGGTTCAACAGAACTCTGTGCTGCTGCTTGGATGGTTATTTGAACTCTTTAGGGAACAAGGTATGTACCCCAGGTTGGGAAAAGGACAAAAGCAAACAGGCATTTGCTGTAAATGGTGTACACAGCCTTCCATGTTTAGTAAATTCTGTGTGTAGTATCAGCCAAGTTCTGTTCTTCCTGTGTTGATATAAGCACATGTATAGTCTATTCTAAGTTTTGTATTAAGGACCCAGATAAGAAGTAGCAACGTCTTTTTCTCCCCCTTCTAACTTTTTCCCTTTAGGTGTTGCTTGAGTGCACTAAAGCAGTTTGGTACATAAATCCGGCCACAGATGGTTTGAATGTCGGCAAGTTCAGCAGTAACTGGCTGAGATTTGTACCATGTATGGGCAGGTTGAATGTACCCAAGTTAATCGATCACCTTAGGTACAACCAGCCTGCCGGATTTTACATGTGATTATAGCTAGCGGCTGTTATAGCCGCTGGCAATAATCACTGTGTCCTCACAGCCAGGATGGCCTCCTTTGCTGGGAGAACACAATGGCTCCGCAGGAGGGGTTCCCCTGTCAACACTGTGGATAGGGGAATGAAGCAATCCCCCCCACCTCCCCCTTTCCTGTGGTTGCAGAAACTAAAACTGCTCCGTCTATGGCCGGCCTTAGTTTTATTTATTTTTGTTTGTCACCAAGCTGCTATAGTGCCTTAAATTGACTTGTAACAAAACATAAGACAGCTTGGCTTTTAAAATATAAAGGCATAGGCATGCTAAATAGTAGCGTTTAACATTTATCATATTGTAAATAAAGGCAACCTAACCCAGATTAAATGTATCTAGTGTATAATATAGAGGCCAGCAGTATAACCTGCAGGTTGTTTGTCCATCATCCACTGGAGGTATCTCACTTTCTCCTCTAGATCCTCCCTTTATTTTAACTCTGCGGAGAATACAGCTTGCCACCTTTTTAGCATGTATATTTGCTCCAAAGATGAGATATTATGGTACACTAATTCTATAGTAAAAAAAAAGTTTCATAGAGGAAGTCATTTTTTTTGTAGTCCTAAAAGAGCTCACTGGGAGCTAATAGAATCACTGTGCCTGGGCCATAAGCTGTAGAGAATGGTTGGGTGTGCAGGCACCCCCCCACAGTGCCCACAGCTTATAAATCTTATTAAATTACTGCCACTATATACCTTTTTGGATGATCTGTATACTACAGTTACATGATAAACTGCACAGTTTCTCCAGTGCTGAGAGTTCAGGTAGGAGGAGATTACACGCCCACATGTGTGATACACGCCCACACGTGTGGTGTCAATATCATGTGACCTGGCTAGCTCTGAGAACAAGTAAATGTTCTCTCCAGCATAAGACACTAACTGGGCATGTGCAGGTTGGCTACCCTGCCTGTGTTAGCTGGCCTTCCCCAGATAGACAGTGCAGGAGGGGGAGGATCTGTGCGTATAGGATATAATGGCCTTTTTACACAGTGCAGAGGATTAACCCCTTAAGTTCCACAGTGAGTATAACAAGCATGCTATGTTGCATATACAGACTGATTTTACTGTTGTGGGTTTAGTAACTGTTCAAGTACAGGGTGGATGACATACATGTGGACACTTGCAGTTCCAGCTTAGCTGGAGGGCTAGATTAGGCAGGTTTGCTAACTTGTCTGATTGGATTATTCCCCTGAGACGTGTTGAAACGCTGTCTTATTGGGCACACGGGCATCAGAATGTCCTCAAGTACATGTCACTTTAAAGGGTAACTCCACTTTCATGGGGGGGGGGAAAATAGCAAATAAAATGTATGTCACATATAATTGTGACACTAAACATATTGTAATTGAATATTATTAAAGATTACCTTTCCTTTTCAATCTGCAGCCACTGTAATTTTCTGAGAATGCATTGCAATATGGCTACATGGAGTTGTTCTGTACACAGTGTGTACTGACCACTCCCCAGAAACATAATTTCCTGCTTGTGTGATTGGCTCACTGATTTTCCCAGAAATCTGCCTAAAGATATGTCAGATTTCAGGCATCGTCAACTTTTGGAGAGCTACTTTCAATAGGAACATGTCTAAAGGGATGCAGACCCAGCAGACTTCCTCATTAGTGCCCTGCAGCTGCACACCTGACAGTTAATTATGAAACCACTCTGTACAGAGTGGTTCTTATATTCCTTGCAATGTACATAGATCAGCCAGAGGAGAAATTTTTTCTTTGTTTTTTGTTTGGTTTTTTTCTCAACAAAAGTGGAGTTGCGCTTTAAGAAATGAGATGCCTTCATTGATGAGGTTGGCCTGACAAGTTTAGTTTACAAATGCCTTCATTTCTCCAGCTTAGATCAGAGGAACATTTAAATGCACACAGCATATTAATGTAAGTGTGAGCATGTGGTGCTGCCACTATTAACCATAAAGCTAAAAGCAATATGTCACTACACATCCACCCACACTTCACCATCATTCCTTTTATAGTCCTGTTTATCAAAGACCACTAAACCAATGAAAAATGTTGCCCGTTTAATTCCAAGATTTACCTGATCAAGTGAGATTGTGTATATGTCCAGTAGAATTTTGAGAGTATTTTTACACTTATTGGGGGTTAAAAACGCTCTATCTCTCTATCTCTCTAATTCACTGCTTTATAAATATACCCATATCTAGTGACAGTAGACTTAAGTCGACTGTTTTAGTCTGTAAGAACTCTCCTAAAGCTGGGTATACACAAACAAATTTTTTTTTTTTTTTTAATAGTTCGTTTGAGTTTTCAATCCTTTTAGACCCCTTTCACACCGAGGGCGTTTTGCAGGCGCTATGACGTTAAAAATAGCGCCTGCAATCCACCCTCAAACAGCTGCTCTATTGTTTCCAGAGTGAAAGCCTGAGGGCTTTCACACCGGAGCGGTGCGTTGGCAGGACGTCAGGAAAAGTCCTGCCAGCAGCTTCTTTGGAGCGGTGAAGGAGCGGTGTGTTTACCGCTCCTCCCAATTGAAATCAATGGGGCAGCGCTGGGATACCGCCGGCAAAACGCCGCTATCGCGGGCGCTTTTAACCCTTTCTCGGCCGCTAGCGGCCAAAATGCGCCGCAAATCCAATGGTAAAATATCGCTAAAAATAGCAGCGTTTTGCCGACGCTATAGGCGGCTCGATGTGAAAGGGGTCTTAGTGGGGTCAAATCGGTGTTCGTTTTCAACTATAGTGACAAGAAAATTTGAAAGGACAGGAAGGAAAATTTTTCTCAAGCTAAATTTTGAATTGCTCTCCAATGCCATTCATTTAGCCCGTCGAGCGTACTGAGAATTTTTATGCACATGTTCATCCGAACATTTGTTTGAAAATCTACTAGTGTATATGCAGCTTAATTGTGGTGACCAATCTGATTTATTCATTTTCAGCTTTTTATATTTTTTCTTTTTTTTTTGGCATAGAACCATTGTCGGGAGAGTTTCCCTTCAGACTAAAACAAAATGTAAAAAAGGATGCCAGGAAGAGAAATTGCGGTCTGTAACTTCCTGAAAATTTGTTGGTCTTTCAGGCTGAAAGTTTTAGTTCATCTTAAAAAATAAATAAATAAACTCCCAACATCACTGGAAGGAACGTTCTCCCTCGTCTACAAATGCATGTGCAGTGCACTCTGCCCCCCAGTATTTTTTTTTTTTTTTTTTTTTTTAATGAACTAAAGCTGACCATACACTGACAGTCCATCATGGATAAAGCTGGCTGTCCAAGTACCTGTACAGCGACTACATCCAATGGGATGAAGCCGCTTTTCAGAAGACCATTTTCTACCCAGCTCCTTTCATTTTTCAGTCAATGGATGCCGGGCAGGAGATGGCTGACAGAGCCACCTACTGAGCAAACTTCATCCAGCTCATCAGGAGCAAGCCCAAATGTGTGCAGTGTGGCCAGCTTAAAGTGATTGTAAAGTCTTGTGTTATTAAAAAATAAAAATGTTATACTTGTGTATAACTGTGTGCAGTTGGTTTTGCACAGAGCAGCATGGATCCTCCTCCTTCTTGGGTTCCTCTTCGCTGCTCCTGGCCCCTCCCTCCTGTTGAATGCCTCCACTGCAAGGAGCTTGCTATGGGGGCACCTGAGCCAAGTCACAGCTCTGTGTCCATTCAGACAGAGCCCCACCCCCTCTCCCTTGATTGGCTAACTGACTTTGACAGCCGCGGGAGCCAGTGGCGCTGCTGCTGTCTCAGCCAATCAGGAGGGGAGTCCTGGGTGGCTAAGACACTTGTGGACATTGCTGGACAGAGATGAGGCTCGGGTAAGAATTAGGGGGTGCTGCGGAGGCTGCTACACACAGGTTTTTTTTTTATCGTCGTGCATAGAGAATGCATGAAGATAAACCTTCTGCCTTTACAACTTCTTTATCCTTTTAAATGGCATGACGGTGAGACTGTAGTAGGTTGTAGGCAATACATGTATTTTTCCCTACACTTTCCGCCATTAAAATGTATTGACTGTAAGAGTCATTAGTAGTTTTAAGCCCTTAGTTTTTTGTTTTTTTGTTTTTTTTTGTAGTAAAATTACTTTGGGTGGTAGGATGAAAACTTTAAAATTGAATCTTAAAACGTTGACTTCTCTGCATGCTTTTATGATCCCATTTGTGAATTGTTCCATGATGTTTAGATATCACTAAAGCCTGGTACACACTAAGGCTGTATTCTCACATGATTGGGGGCGGAATCGCAGCGATTTTAAATGGCTGCAAAACGCAGGATTGTGTTTGGCGATGCCATTACTTTTAATGCCAACCCCAATCTCGCTGCAATCGTGGCAAATCGCAACGCTGGCACCCAAAAGAAGCTGGGTTGAATGTAAAAAAAAAAAAACCTTGACAGCTTCGGTCGGAGCCGCTGCACAATCGTTCCCAGATTAGTACAGCGACCTCCCCCACTGAGTTGTTTTCTGACAGGGGAACATCCACAAAATCCCCACCACCACCACCACCACTACCATAACAATCCGATTAGCGCTCTCAGCCAATGGTCAGGAGCCAGTCAACTGCTGGTTTTTCAGCATGCTTGTCCGACAGAAGCCGGCTGACCTACACATTGGCCAAATGCCAGCCAATTTGTATTGAACTAGCCAATGTCTCCCATGGGGCTTTCATTTCTAATTGACCCTTATGTGTACTTTAGTCAAAGCTCTAAATTGATGTTAAAATAAGCCTATACAGAGAGAGGGGATCTGCCCTTGCTGACCTCTCATGAAAATGCTTGAAGTGTAGCTAAAGAACATTGTGGCAGTGACCTAGTTCTGAAGTCATGTATGTTTTGGGTCAATTACTTAGAGTATTGACATAAAAGTATTTTCTGAAGGCCACAATGGTAGATTACATATTTCAGTACAATTTTACCTTCAACCCCTTAAAAATAGCAAGTTTTTTTTACTTGCATGTAGATGGTCTAGACTCATGTGTGTGATTTTTTTTTTTTTTTTTCCCCCATCCACATAGATAACAGCTGCTTGCAGTATGCTGGTTGTACCCAAATTGATTGAACCCAAGTTGATTGATCAACTTGGGTACGTTCAGCTTGCCTATACATTATTCAAACTGTCCTTTGGCTGGCTTTAGGGAGAATGCCAGAGGAGATGCATGTGGGTGGGGCAGCTTTAGGAACTGCTATATGGAGATGTCACCAGCAGGGTCCCTAAAAATATTAGGACAGCAGTGGGTGAATCAACTTACCAGTATCTGCCAAAAACTAAAATTCAGTTTTGACTATCTTCAAGCATTTCTTTTTAAGACTTTCCCACAGTTAGGCTAAATCAGCTTCTTTCTTCAACCACCATCTGAATTAAGGGCTAGTTCACACCATATGCTTCCCAGTGCTTTTTTTTTTTTTTTTTTTCTGCATCCAAAACGCATAGAAAATAGGTTACCTGGTTTTCAATGGCATAGTTCACACCAGTGCTTGCAGTTCCAGAAAAAAAATATGCTGCATTTTCCCTGCACAGAACTGTACTGGAATGCAGTAAAATGCATCAAAAATGCACCTATTGCATAAAAATCGCGCTGTACCCCAGTACAGTGGAAAAAAAGGAAAAAGCATCTGGAATGCATTTGGAAATGCATCAGAAACACATCCGACACACAATTCTGCAGAACGTTTTTGTGGCGTGAACTAGCCCTCAGACTTTTGACAGCTGCACCAAAGCATACTAGTCACTTGCATGGAGTTACACCAGGACAGATGTACTAAAGTTGCCGTTATGATAGTCCCCCTTTACTGTTAACATAGGGTTTGTAATAGGTGGGGCCAGTCGTGTTGTTAAATGATTTATCAAATGGCAGTCTAGTAAATGTGTAGTGTTTTTTTTTGTTTGTTTTTTTTTCTCATTTTGAATGGGCCCTTAAAGCACAAAAAAACAAAAACAAAAAACTTGCACTTCATGTACATGTGTTGCAATGCTCTGAAGTTGTGGTGCATTGGTTAACACTGTACATGTTCGTTGGGGTGCTATTTTCATTTGTAGCTTTAGTGCAGGTTTGAACATTCTTTACAATGAATGGAAAG
The DNA here is from genome assembly GCF_042186555.1 of Aquarana catesbeiana. Classification (NCBI taxonomy): domain Eukaryota; kingdom Metazoa; phylum Chordata; class Amphibia; order Anura; family Ranidae; genus Aquarana; species Aquarana catesbeiana. The sequence goes on along the minus strand of NC_133325.1, from coordinate 688,601,234 downwards.
ATGTAAATTCATCTTGGAAACCTGTTGCTTGAAACTTAATCTGTGTGTTACTTGCTGATATTTCCAGGTCTTACAGAGCATCCTCGAAATCAGAACAGTTGGGTACACTTGCTGTCCCCTCCCACACCTCACTAGCTGTTCGTGAATCTGCCTGTCTGTGATTCCCCAATCTGGTAGGTGGAGGGGGTGAAGCCAAAGCCAGTAGCTGCAGAAGCAATTTTCTGTTTGTGTAGAGGAACGCCCTTGTATCCTAAGGCAACACTTTATAGTGTTTGTTATCCATGGGGTTACCACAAAGCGATTATAGCTAATGTTGTGTCTGATACCTACACTTTTACTAGAATGACTAGATCAGATAGCCTTGGTACACATTCACTGGAGGAAAAGTAAATTGGCCATTTCAGGATATGGAGAAGTTGATTGCAGAGTCATAGCTTTCCGCTTACCAGCTTTATCTCAAATGCATATCGTGCCTTTAAGGATACTGAAGTGATGAAGAAATTCAGCCAGCAATAAGATTTTTTTATTGTTTTGGTTGGGAGGGGGGAATCTGTCTATGCCAGTTAATGTCCCCCTAACAATTCCTTTTTTTTTTTTTGTTTTTTTTTTTGTTTTTTTTTGTATTTTTTTTTTTTTTTTTTTTTTTTTGAATTGCAAAACTGACACGTTGGCCCTTTTTATTTAAATGCAGCTTATGGTGTTGAGATTTCAGAAATTAAGGCACACAAGCTCCTTTTTTTTTTTTTTTTTTTTATAAATATATTCTTGTTTACATGAAACTTTTGATTTTGCTGATCACAAAAGCTCTAGAAGCTTAAGGAGCTTGTGGAATACACTGTGAAGTGCTGACACGGCATGTGCCCCATGGGAACCAAAGGGGTTGCATAAAGTATACTAGTGAAAAAACTTGGGGCTTTGTATTTATGTAAATTAAAGGCTGTAAGGCTTTGTCGACTGTGAAATGTTTTTATACTCCCCCCCCCCCCCTTTTTTTTTTTTTTTTTTTTTTTTTTTTTTTTTTTTTTTAATTTAAGCTGTATGTTCTTCCAGATTCAATTTCTGAACCTTATGTAGTCGCTTGCCACTGTTTCGGGGCTATGGGTTCTTTACTCTAAATTTTCTTATTTATCATCCTGTTGGCTGTACCTCTAAAATTCAGTACAGGGGGAAAGTAAAAAAAAAAAACCTCTTAGAGGATGGTACACTTTTCTTTCTTTTTTTTTTTTTTTTTTTTTTTTTATATATGGATTATAAGACTGTTAATTCCATAAATCAGTGTTTACCTACACAATGGAGGAAGCCTTTTGTTCATGAGAAGTCAGCTAATGGGTTTGCTAACAGTAAGGTAATGAGCTACAACCACAAATTAGCTGCTTTGCATTGCTTTGTACTGTGATTATAAAATTTGCATTCTTGTGACTATAACCAAGAACTAGCTGACTCCAATGTGTTTAGGAGGCATGTGCAATTGATTTCTGACAAATTTAGGCTCCATCTTTTTAGTTCTTATATAAAGATTACATTTTTTCTTTTTTTTTTCCATCGAAATGAAAACTGGTGCTAGATGTTGCTTTTGCACTGTAGTTCCTCATTAAGGTATTTAATTAATTGCTGCTGGACAGCCATGCAGATTACTTCCTCAAGGCACACTACGCCCTGTGCAAACGAATTCCAGGACCGTTTGGCATTGTGTTTAGTGAAACAGAGTATAATGATCACAACGAAGTTTGAGGTTGAATGTTAAAAAATCGGGGGGTGGGTGGGAACGAAAAATGTAACACTTTCTATGTACACTGGCTAAAAAGTTAATGCTATACTACTGTAATTACGTGTAATATTTCTGTATGAATGTTGCTCATTAGTGTGGGTTTGAGTAGACTGGTATGAGTGAACCCACACCGTCACTGGCTATGTCCTTCACCGACCTTCTGATAGACAAACAAAAGCCTTAAGTATTTGCCTCTATAGACTTTTTGATTTCTTCAGTTTGCAGACCTATCATTTTTCATTTGAATCCTACTGATTCCAGTAGCTGCATGCACATAAATACTAGATCCCAGCCACTCACTGAGTAGAGCTTTGACTCTCCTATAGTTCCAGTTGTGTTCTGACCCAGTACTTTATGCTATGTGAGGGACAAAATTGCTACCCTAATCCTTTTACACAGGGGCTTGTGGTACCAGTTCCTGCCAATATTGAAAGCTCATAAATCTTGTATTCTACAATGGCTGGCTCTGTTTTGTGTAGGGGAGGGAGCCATGTTCACCTGAGCACGGTCTACCACAAAATAGATGTAGCACGTGAAGGTGTTGAGTATATTTTTATAACAACGTGCAAAGAGCATTGCCTTACCGAAGAGATTTTTTGGGCTTTGTGTTGGGAGCAAGCCAATTCCAAACTGATCACTGTGGGCTTTACTTGTGATCCCTAGCCTTTCCATCAGCCAATCAGCAAGCCCAACCAAGACTAGAAAATACTCTGCCAACTATTTTTCTTTTTAATTAATATCTTCGCAGTTGTGTGGCTTCCTGTGATGATTTCTCTGCTTTATGAGAAGTTTACGTTGACCTTGGCACACAGACCCTTTTGCTATTGAATCTTTTGTGGCTGCTCCCAAATGGAAGCAAGGGCTACTTTTTGGCTGACATGCCCGTGGGCTTTTGCTCTTTTTACTGAGTTATCAAAGATGCATGTTCCACCATGTAAAGTCCCCAACTCAACATCTTGTTGCTCTTCAAAAATCTTAGATCGTTTGGATACAAATGGTTTGCAATTGAATGTTTTGCATATTTTGCTGCTGCAGGCACACAGCTAGCAACATTAAATTGCAACCAAATGTCTAATTTCTAGACATCTTAATAAATCTGGACCAAAATAAAGGATTGGGGTGTTGTCAACACTACTAAATGGCGATGCTGCTCTGTTCTGTGTCCAAGCACTGCTTTGGTAGAGGGGAGTTGATTTGGTCTTTTTATTTCTACATTGTGTTTCTGAAGGTATGTTCTGCTACTCCACGTCTGACTTTAAAATAGTTTGTCTACTCCTGATATGCCCCAAACCCCCACACAACGTGAAATTGCACCCATTGTCACTTTTTGTGAATGGAAAATGCCAGTCTATTAATTTCTTTTGTAAGCATGTAGAGAACACAAAGCTATAACGAAAAAAGAAAATAGGACAAATAAACTGAAGTTCTGAAGTGACACTCCTAGGTGGGTAGAATTCTTCAATTTGTTAATAGTAGTTAGGGGGGAAGGGGTAGAATACATTTTTTTTAAGCTTTATTTTTCTTTAAAAACAATGTAGATCTTACAATTCCCCGTTTAATTTCAATTAGTTTTTTTTTTTTTTTCCCCCAAGAATATCTGTTTTTATATTAATTTTACAAATATCTGCTTTCCCATGAGCAAGTACTTTGCTTTATTTCCTATCTGTGTTAGTCTATTGAAAGGTATTTTGACTTACTATTTCCATGCCAGAGTGCTTCTGCTGGTTGCCCTCTTGGCTAAGGCCAGTGTCAGAGTATCCATAGCACAGTAAGGAACATTGAACGTAAGACTTGTGTGCTGGCTCTTGTTGCCTTATTTAAACAATACCCACAAGTAATGTAAACTTGCCTATGTTCTGCCAAATGACAGCAAAATAATGAAGTTCTAATTTATTTGAAATTTGTGTTCTTAGTAATTGCTGTTTCCAGTGTGGAAAAGCATTTAAGTGAGATGGAAGATGCCGCATCATGCAATATTTCCCATACATGTTCTCTCCCAAAAGCCCCAGTTTCCTACTGCTTTCATTCCATCCCTTGCCTGGGCCCTTACTTTTACAGTGATATCCTGCTATGTTGGACCCTGTAAACTGTATTTTACCATCCAGATACAATCCACCTCCTCTAATAAAACATTGGAATCCTTGTTTTTCGGTCTTATTGGCTTCATGCCGAGGTAAATCTGTCTTGTGGTTTTAATGTTTTAACTGGAGCTTGTTTCACTTGTGCAACAACCTGTTTCTCTGCCATTCGAAGGACTTTCACAGAAGAAACATTTGCAATGCTAAAAAGGCTAGCAAGTTGGAAATATGTGGGCTGTCGTATTGGTAGAGGTCCATGGCTGCCATCTTTGGCTTTACTTAAGTGCCCTTTGAGAGCCTGACTTGCAACAAAAATGCAGCTCGGTTCAGAGTGCTGGATACGCACATGTTTTACAAGTCCTTGCCCTACTAAGTAGCATGGTTAGAATTAAGCATTGGCAGCTCTCATTTTTCTAATGTGACATGGTTTGGTCCAAAGCTGAATGCCAGGCAAACAGATGAAATTCATGTGAGGGGGTGATTTACCTGCCAAAATGTTTGTACCTCCCATACATCTACTTCCAAGATTTACACAGTTCTGCCATGCCACATGGCTGTCTGGCAGAGCAGGAGACTCTGCTGATGTCCAGCTACAACTGCAGATATACTTCTCGTGACAACAGTGAAAGGAGAAACGCCTTATGTACTAATCTGTCACTCTTCTCTCTCCTCCAGCACAACTGATTTTCATTGTGCTGCTTCACCTGTGTTCACTGACTGCATGAAGCTAACACCAGGTCAAATTCAGGTACTTAAAGCGGGGTTCCACTCAAATTTTTAACTTAATCTTACCCCCTTCAGTTAATTGCATAGATGTTCAAATGCCGCACAATTTTTTTTTTTTTTTTTTTTTTTTTTTTTATCGCTGTAATTACCTTTATATTGTACTTTATTGTGGCACTTCCTGTCTGTCTCTCCTCCCATGGGAGTAGGTGTGTTTATTGCCTTTCCCCGGCGCCGCACTGTCTCCTGGGAGCTTAGTGTCAGGCTTCCCAAGATTCAGTGCGGAAACAATGATCATGCATGTGAACAAGCTGTGAATGAACAGCATTCACCGCATCCAGGAAATCAATGCTTGTGGGCTTCACATGCCCACAAGCAAGATGGAAACAGCCAGCATCACATTTTTTAAGTTATTCTTCAGTACGAAAACAGACAGAGGCGGAAATATTACACCCAAACTGTGAGTATTATTTTGGGGTTAGCAAAGTGTCTCAAGGACCTAAAAAAAAAAAAAAAAAAAAAAAAATTGGTCACCGGACTCCCGCTTTTAAACCTCCTCCATTAAAAAAAAGTGCTCTATTTGGGTGTCGCTTACATCTTTTGTCACAATCCTGCCTATGCATTAGTGTCTTCTTCAATACATTAACGTGCAGCTCTGTTTTACTTTTTCAGCTGCCCATTTCATTGCCCTTCCTCTCTTCCCTGACATCTGCAGGACAGAAAGGGAAGGGCAATCACACGAGCTCCTGAAGAATTTCTTTGACAAAACCAAGCACTGCATGTTAATGTATTGAGGTCACTTTAATGCATACAGAGGTTTCTGCAAAAAGTAAGTAAAGGTAAACTAACCCTATAAAGTAGAAAGACCCTTTTTGTGGACTTCTGCCATCCTTTCTCAGCATTTATACTCCTTTTATACTATGCGTGGAACTAATACTAGGGAATCATTTCTTTCTACCAGTCTATGCAGTAAAGTGAGAAGACTGGGTACTGTCATTTTAACTGGCAGTGAGCTGGTTGCCTTATGTGAGGTTTTTTAGGTGGTGTCTACAAAAATTAATATTCGTTGGATTTTTAAAATGAACCCCGCCTTTGGAATATTTTGTTTTGTACACACCTATTTTAAAAGGTTAGTTCACCTTTTAACAAAAAAACTGCCTATGCAGGTAAGGTTTGCCTGTAAATTAGCCAATGCTGCAGTTTGTTTTTAAAGTTGTAAATGCCCTTGCAATAGGTGTAGCCATTAATGTCCCTCAAGAAGTCTGGCAGAAAAACTCCCAGAAATGGCATCATCCTGACCTGCATGGTTTTTATCAACAGAAAGTGAATGTAAAAGGTGAACTATGCCATTAATGGTGCTCCTTAACATTAGAACAGTCGTATGCAGGAATGATGAAACTGCCATCAAGCTACAAAATCTGCCAGTCGGTTCATGAACTGTCGGCTCAGCCGCTAATTTGATCTTGGCAGAATTGAAGTGCATACAGATGCTATCTTGTAGCATCTGTCAAAAGGATTTAGAGAAATTTAAAGTGCATCCTCACAGGGTGACACTGTGGATGCACTAATAGCAAAATGCCAACGTCACGATATATATTGAGAAAAAGCTAAATATAGAAATATTTGCAAAATGGACTTTATAGGCACACGCGTTTAAGATACAAATAGAAGTTTTAATTGGATAAAGTTAAAATCATTTTAAACATAAAACAAAAAACACATATTAATGCAAGACCCCAAGGACTCAAGTAACACCTCCAATTATATTCTAATTCAATGAATTGAAATTAGAAATAACCCAGTAGCAGCATCCAAAAGGAATAAAGTGCATGGAGTAGTAGAGTCACAATATGAGATTGCAGGACGATAAATTACTCTACATGTTGCATGCACAATTGCGCTTCTTCAAGAGCTTAACGATCTAATGAACATATAAAAAACATTGAATATAACAAAATATTCAATACATAAAACAAAACTATAACGGCATTGAAATGGTCATTTTACTGGGATCCAGAAGGAAAGAAGGGGGGGGGAGAGAAACACCCAAGTCCAGTGACCGGCGGGGGGCAGAAAGCACAATCCTCCCATGGGGACGCAGCCAATCATACATATAGTAAATTATGTTTATAAGGGAAAAAAGGACCGTTTTATATATCAAATTGAGTAGTATTGATATATTTCAAAAGGCTGGGTACTTTCATAGTATAGAAGTTTTTATATATAAAGAGTAATAGCTTGTATTTGGGGGGGGTCACGTATAAATGAAACGGACAGAGAATCCCCAATGTTGACGTTATAAAATTCTGTGAAACAAAGGAGGAGACTATGGTACCGAGAATTGTCCATGTAATTATGTATGCCAAAACAAAACCAGTAATAGCCAATATTCTATGAAAAAGCTTACCAATAACTGAGCAGGCCTCTGATTTAATAATGGATGGTAACCATAAAGACTGGGATATATGGTTAAAGCACGCAACATGTGTTAGGGGGTAGACTATTACAGCAGTCTAAGCTGGCAAATGAGGCTAAAAGCTACACCAGCAAGACAGGTTGTCCAGAGATTAAGAGGAGATCCAGGATGCAAAAAAGGGTACTACCTAATAATAGAATAGAGAGAAAGATATAGAGGTTGCAATGAATTATAGTTCCAAGATGTGAAACAATCCAATGGCTATAGGAAAGTGACCCATAGAAATAAGCGCAATCGCGTTTATTTCACATCTTGGAACTATAATTCACTGCAACCTCTATATCTTTCTCTACTTTATTATTAGGTAGTATCCTTTTGGATCCTTGATGTCCTCTTAATCTCTGGACAACCTGTCTTGCTGGTGTAGCTTTTGGCCTCATTTGCCAGTTTAGACTACTGTGATAGGGGGTAGACTATCACATGTTGCGTGCTTTAACCATATATCCCAGTCTTTATGGTTACCATCCATTATTAATCGGAGGCCTGCTCAGTTATTGGTAAGCTTTTTCATATAATGGCTATTACTTGCTGATTTTGTTTTGGAATATATAATTACATGGACAATTCTCGATACCATAGCCTGTTTCCTTCTTTGTTTCACAGAATTTTATAACATTGGGGATTCTGTGTTTCATTTATACATGCCCCCCCCCACATACAAGATATATTACTCTTTATAGATAAAAACTTCTATACTATGTACGTACCCAGCCTTTTAAAATATATCTATATTACTCGATTTGATATTCTAAAACTGTCTTATTTTTTTTCCTTATAAATGTAATGTACTTTGTGTATAATTGGCTGCGCCCCCATGGGAGGATTGTAATTTCTCTGCCCCCTGCTGTTCACTGGACTTGGGTGTTTTCCTTTCCCTCCCCCTTTTTGCCCTTCCCTCTCCCTCTTCTTCCCCTTCCCCCTCATTTTCCTCTCCCATTCCCCCCTCCCCCCCCCCTTTTTTTTCCCCCCTTTTCTTTTGGATCCCAGTAAAATTACCATTTCAATGCTGTTATTGTTTTGTTTTATGTTTTGGATGTTTTGTTATATTCAATGTTTTTCATAGATCATTAAGCTCCTGAAGAAGTGCAATTGTGCCCGCAACATGTAGAGTGATTTATCGTCCTGCAACCTCATACTGTGACTCTACTACTCCATGCACTTTATTCCTTTTGGATGCTGCTACCGGTTATTTCTAATTTCAAATTTATTGGGTTAGAATATAATAATTGGAGGTGTTACTTGAGTCCTTGGGGTCATGCATTAATATGAGGTGTTTTATGTTTAAAATGATTTTAACTCTCTCCAATTAAAACTTCTATTTGTATCATATGTGTGTGCCTATAAAGTCAATTTTTGCAAATACTGCTATAGTTGGCTTTTTCTCACTGGCTTATTAGAGGAAATTAGCAGTGGTCAAGCAAGCCTTCTTAACCTATCCCATTAGAAACCTTGGCTGGTGGTGTCTGAGGGTACTTTATTAAGATGAGGTTAATGTCTGATCTGGTTTAAAACACCTAGATTTATAGCACTGCATCTCATACATCGTTGTGGGTTTTTTTTTTGTTTTCTTTTTTGTGGTCCAACGAGGGACTTTCTGACATTAAATCTATGCTAGACATGTATAGCATTTATCATTTCAGCTTGGACTTTGCACTTCATGAGTTTCAGCTTTGGGAAAAAACACAGCCAAGACACCTGGCCTTATGATTGAAACAATGGGAGTTTATGGGATGCTGTAACAGAGCTACAGACACCTGTGTTGGAGACTTTGCTCAGGTAATGTGTAAACTTCGTTGATTATAGCCAAATGTGAAGTGTTGTCCATCAGTGAAAGTGACTGATCAGCTGCAAAACTGCTAAATGCAACCTGTTTTGATTATATCTTGATGTTCACTAAAATTGTGCACTTGTCCCAGCAGCCATTGGAAAAATGTCAGTACAAATACTTACATTTGCTGAAGATGAATCCTGTTTCCATAAATACTTTTACAGTCTAACTGAAAATTCTGGTCTCAGGGATGCGTTGATCTATGCAGAGCAGGTCTTCCATTCCCTGTCATCTCCCTCTTATAGTGGCCATTAAGAGATTGACACAAACACATGGCAGGCTATAGTGTTGGAAGCAGGATTTGGCTATGGTAAGACTAACCTATTGTGTGGCCTTTTTTTTCCATACTGAAGGGATGATTACAAATGTTTTGTATTGAAAAATGCAGTTATACTTAAATTTTGGTTTGATCGACTTTCCTTTTAACATTATTGTATGCATAACTGTTCCAAAAAACCACACCCCATAAACGTCTGTTTGGTTCTAGTGGTTTTATGGGACTTAGTATAATCTGTCCACCCACAGGACAGTTTTTAAAAGGTCATGGATGCAACTGCATTCTGTCATCTCATAAAAAGGTATATGACCATAATATTACTCCTTAGCTTTTACTCTGGCTGTTAAATTACATGCATAATCTGCACTAGCGTGATGTTAAAGGAAACGCCCAATGTATTTTTATGAGTGCGTCTTGTGAGAAGATATTGTATTATGTGACATAATGTATTTTTTAAAATCTGAATCTCATCCTAATCATAGAGGGCAAAGGAGCTGATTCTTGGACCATGGGTTGTATGCCACTATCTTCAGATAATTTGACACTGGCAAAAGTTTTGCTGGGGCCACCCCAGTGTATCTATAACTTTGCTTCCTGTGAGGCTTCAGTTTTTTGCAAGGTCATCAAGTGATAAATCCTGCCTCCCGAGGAGTTTTATTTTTTTTTTTTTTCTTCACCAGACTTCTTTTGCCTGGTTCAGCTTGATCAAGCAGATTGGGCCTTATACAATCATTTGCCCAATTTTGAGAGATTTACTCCTCGTGATAATTTTGATACCTTGTGGAAGTAGAATATGGACTGTTCCCAATGTGGAACTGCCCATTCTTGCATTAAATCTGTTTCTATTGAGGGGATTCCCTCCTTTAAAAAGCATCCCTACTGCATATCCTTCTTGTCATGGCAGACCCTCCACCTCTAAGCCCAGCAGACGTGCTCAGAAGCCTTCTGCAGATTGAAGGTTCACTCCCACCCCTAAATATGGGGGGAGGGAAGGACTTGGGCATCTAACATTTCCTGATTGTCTATTGCAAAATTTAGACTTCTGCGTGGTCTCCAAAGATATCCATCATGAAAGCGCTTTTCTACTTTTTTTTTTTTTTTTTTTTTTTTTTTATTCCCCATCTACACACCAAAGTAGTTCCTATATTGCAGAAAATCCCCACATTCTTTTAATGTGGGTTTTTCTTTTTTTCTATACCCTTCATCACACCATGAACATTCCTATCCCAGGGTGCCTTGGAGGCCTCTTGCAACAAGGCTCCTGAGCCTAATTTTTGAAACCATATGGCCAAATGTGAACGTTCACTCTTCTTTCTTTCTTCCTTCTTTCTTCCTTTTTTTCTTCTTTATTTTTTCTTTCTTCTTTCTTCTTTCTTCTCCCTCATTTTCAGATGATCCTACATACTTCTTGGAGTCCTCTACCCACCTTTATTCTGTTTAGGGTACCTGGGTCTAATACACTCCTTCAGCATGACACTTTTTTTTATAGTTTTCTTGTTCCATGTTTAGGAACATACTTCTCATTAGCACTCCCTGGTTGCCCCTCCATTAGAATTTCTCTCAGCTGATGTGGGTGGACTCTTGAGAGATCCTATGCTTTGGTTTTCTCCCTCCCAGGGTCACTGGGACTGGTGGGGAAGTTAGCACCACTAACTTGAACCTATTTTACTCCTCATTACCATTGGGCCTCATTCACACAGGGTGTACTACCTATGTACGCTCATGTGAGGGTCTTGTTTACCTTTTACAGGTGTTCCATGCATCCCTGTGCAGGCAGGCACACTGATCTCATTTGGGATGCAGCAGCTGCATGTACATAGTCACCGCTTCCAATTTTGACGTCTGTGCATGTGCAACACCTCTTCATCCCAGTGTGGATAAACTCTGCCTTTGCCTGCATGTATACTGTATTACACTCTGTGTGAATGATGCCCTATACATAACTCCCTAGCTTACAACCCCCAGACCCTCAATTCTGATATGCCCTTCCCTCTGTGTTGAATTGCCAAGTCCCCTGTTCATTGGTACAAAAAGCTAGGTTTTTGAGAAGTGGCTTAGTACTGGAAAATGCTGTATTGCCTTAGTTGTCAGCGGTATACTACAATTTGTGGTCCGATTTCCCTAAATCACCTGTTATACACACTGGGTCCCAGGATGTTTAGGCACCAACGCATGTGAGTGTAACTTTTAATTGTTTTTACCAATACATTTTTAACGGCATTGCGCAACGAGGATTATTTTCTGTTATTCTTATCCACTTATATGACGTAACCTACTGCAAGATACGCCAGCCACGGCTCTCTCCAGGGGTCTCCCTACATGCTTGAACGACCATACTAGAGATAGATGTACACTCATGCCCTATGAGTTGACCAACTATGTGGGGCACCCAGTCTGAGCACCTTGCAACATGGATTCTTATTGTGCACAAGCAAGTTCAATATCACATTCTTGGGACTGTTAAGGACTCATATATTTGTGTACACCTAGCACGGTGACTTTTTAGTCTGTATTTGCTTTTAGTAAGTTGATACTGCAGTTGGTGGAATTACATATGTAAAATTTATATAATTGCTAATTCATTGGCGCTTAGAATTTCTTAAATGTACCTGTTCCAACTTACAAATTCAACTTGGGAACGAACATATACAGACCCTATCTTGTTTGTAACCTGCGGACTGCCTTTATAGGGTTTTTTTTTCTTTTTTGGAATAGACCATCTCTTCCTGCCTCTCCACCTCATCCAATCACAGGAAGCCTTGTACTCACTAAATCACTAATTTTGCTGTGGCTGGAGCTGGGACATAGTGCTGTAATCCAGGAGTTGGGTTTTAAAGTGATTGTACAATCACTTTTACCTACAGGTAAGCCTATATTCAGGCTTACCTGTAGGTGCTGGAAATACCTCCATGCTTTAGGAGATATTTACAATAAAGCCCTGCGCTGATGTCTACGGCGCATGCGCACTTTAGAGAGGGCAGATCATGCTTTTCCTAAAGGGGGTAATGCCTTGACTGGCGGCTCCGGCCAGTCAGAGCCAGAGTTTGCGGCCCTGGAAAGAAGAGGGGTGAAGATGGACGCTCGCTGCTAGTGGGGACAGCGTTGACATCGCAGGCTTTGTTTTCAGGTAAGTGACACATAATGGGCTACTATGCGGTGCATAGTAGCCCGTTATGATTTACCTTTACAGGGAAATAGAAAAAGTGAAACCCATCAGGGTTTACTTCCTCTTTAAGTTTGACAAAGCAGAAATGTTTGAGATATCAAGGGATTTGACCTGCTAGCCTAGGATCCACAATTTAGAAGGCCATTAGACAGAAAATTCCTTTAAACGTTCTGTTCCTAGAGGTCTGTTTGATGTACAGCTAAGCCAAAAATATAGTGTTAAGGTTTTGGACCTGTTGTGGATATTGAATTCCACCTGTGTCTTAACAACTGAGGCCCTGCTATGATGCCCTTTAATTGATGAATCCTTCCTCATCTACTACCTTTGATCAGAGAAACTGATTAAGAGTCACAGCATTCTTTGCAGGTAATGCGCCAGATCTCGTATAAAAGACCAAATCTACACAACCTATGTACTCTCATTACCAATTTGTGTTGTGACTGGAGTTCTACTTAGTGTATATAAAGCATAATTTTGTGAATTCTTCACATCCTCCTGTATGTGCTGTGCATCATCCACTAACCAAATGTGCTAGGGTACAGAGTCATACACTTCTAAACTCTGTACACATCATGCATAATAAAAGCAATGACTTGCGCCCATTGGTCAGCTCAGTCCCATGAAAGTGCTGACCAATGAGTCTTCTCTTCTGGGACAAAAGAAAAGACTCCTCATTGGTCAGCGCTGTCACGTGATCATGAGCCAGAGCCCACATTATGCTGTTACACAGCCTCGGGTGGTGGGTGATTCTTAGCACATGCAGATAAGTGGAACAGGAGCAGCTGGAAACTTATTAGTAGTGAATCTATAAATTAAAAGTGGAATTACCCTATTAAACCCAAGAACAAAAATGTAATAAAGTGAAGTTTACCGGTCCTTGCTGGTTGCATTAATTTCTAACCCCCCACCCCTTTATTTTTCACTATGCGACCCTGATCGTAATACTTTGGGGACTATAAAATTTCTCTCCTTCATAACTTGCTGGGTAAGAGTTCTGTAGTCTACCTAGCTGAACTTAGGGGGAGATAAATATCTCAATGCTTGCGATAAAACGGAATAGTGTACAAGACCGAACAGCATTGGGTTTCTACCAGGGTCAACTTTTTTTTTTCTTATTTTTATTTTTTTAGCTGATATAACAAATGCATTCAATATTCTAGTTAACCAATCAGAGTCGTTATTTGTTAGGATTTACATCATATACTAATTACTGGCCTGTCTTACTAAATTGTGACATATGTAAGAGACTGCTTCATGATCTCCTTACATAGGATTGTGCTTAAAGAGTTGCTGGTAAAAATCAATGATAGTCCTAATACTAATGTTCCACCAAACAATGCTTGCAGTGCGGTGAGAGGCAGAGGGCCCAAGTACAAAGAGTTGATTTTGGCATGCAAGTTAAGACACCCTTTTTTTTCTAAAATGAACATCCTTTTAGTATTATGAGAAGAGCGGGTTCATCTTTTTCCCCAAAGCCTTTTTAGGCTGGTCATATGCACTTTCTCCTTTATTGCTACGATGGTTTTAAACACTTCCGGACCGACTCACAACAATATAATTTGGCACTTTGAAGAGGAATAGCTACCATAACCCCAGTATCCTCTTCAGCGAGCGGTCCGGTTTCTGGTAAGTGGTCTCAGCGCTGAATTCGCTATAGGATCACTTTTATCAGAGGCGGGAGAGAGCCCCTCCCGCCACTTACCGGCGATCGGATCCTTCTCCCTGTTGGGTATGGAGATGAGTGAGGGGAAGATGGCCCCCACCTGTCTCCATACCATTGCAGGGTGGAAGCGATGTCAAAACATCACTTCTGCCCATAGCTCTGAAAGGGACATTTAAAAAAAAAAAATAAATTTCGAACAACCTTTTTTTTTTTTTTTTAATTGTAAATATGAGATCTGAGGTCGTTTTAACCCCAGAACTCATATTGAAGAGGTTCTGTTATGCTTTTTTTTCTATTACAAGGGATGTTTACATCTCTTGTAATAGGAATAAAAGTGACATTTATTTTTACACTCTTAAAAAAAAAAAAAAAAAAAAGTAATGAGTAAAACAAAAAAAAGCGGTCGTTAGAGCAATAATTCTAGCCCTAGACCCCCTCTGTAACTCAAAACATGCAATCTGTAGAATTTTTTTTTTTTTTTAAACGTCACCTATGGAGATCTTTAAGGGTAAAAGTTTGTCACCATTCCATGAGCGGGCGCAATTTTGAAGCGTGACATGTTGGGTATACAATTTACTCGGTGTAACATTATCTTTCACAATATAAAAAAAAATTGTGCTAACTTTACTGTTTGTCTTATTTATTTTCTTAAAGTGTGCTTGTAAGACCGCTGCACAAATACGGTGCAACGACCACCATTTTATATTAGAACCCCCTAAAATTAGATTTTTCTAAGTTATTTTCTAGCAAAAAAAAAACTGTTTTTAACTTAAGTAAACGCCAAATCTCAGTGGCTCAGTGCTTAAGTGGTTAATGTACTCATTAGGCTGTGGAAAGGTTAACAGATACTCCAAGACACATCTGACATTTTCAAAAGAAGCTCCAGTACAAAGAAATGTGAAATTTTTAATGGTTTAAGGCCTGCTCTGCAATACCCCTGCCAACTGTATGTTTTTTGTACTTAAAATATTTTTTGCTAATTGCTGTGTGTCACTTTGGTCCTTGGATGAGAAGTTGCTATGTGTAAAATGGTTTCACTGATTGGTCTCTGTAAATAAAAGGGGTAGGAAATTATCTTTGAACTCCAGGACACTGGCAAGTATAATAATGTTTATGCT
This sequence comes from Aquarana catesbeiana, assembly GCF_042186555.1. Lineage (NCBI taxonomy): Eukaryota > Metazoa > Chordata > Amphibia > Anura > Ranidae > Aquarana > Aquarana catesbeiana. The sequence goes on along the minus strand of NC_133325.1, from coordinate 688,586,137 downwards.
AACATTTACGTCCCCAGAAATCTTATCCTGAAGCTGAAAATTGGTATTTACTGTGAAGTTTTTATTTTCAGGCACCAGTTTGGAAGGGTAACTTTTTTTTTTTTATTTTTAATCCTTAGCTCAACCTGCTCCTGTCCCAGGTACAGTACTGTGCAGAAGTTGTGAATAAATAGTTTAAAGTAAGAATGCTTATATATAAATAATGATATTTGAAGCGCTTCACAATGTGCATAAAAATGAATATATATGAATAAAAATAAATAAATATAAATACTCAAATCCAGCGGTGAGTAAAATTTCCTAAAAAATCCAGCAATCAAAATGTGTAAAATTATAAAACATTTTTAGTGCAACCAAATGTGTAAAAAATCCACATAAAAAATCAACATAAAAATAAATATATAGGGATGTATTCAGAAGGTTCAATTATACAAGTGTAGAATCCGATTGGTATAAAGCTTTGATCCGGTCCCACTAGCAAAGCTGTTTAAAAACACTTGCTTAATTAAGGTGCTCATTGACATTTATAGTAACCATGTTTCTTTTTCTTCTGTTCACAACCAATGTGAGAATCATAAAGAGATCTCATTTAACAGGCAGATAAGAGAAAAAAACAATCATTGTGTAATAGTTAGGATACCAAGGTACACAGGCAAACTTCAATCCACTCACGTGTGCCTTATAATGATAAGGCATATGCAGGTTTTACTATAGCAGTCAGCCGCCTTAGACAGGAGCAGATTCACTGCAGTACACTGTGTGATACTGCTGATCTGCACAGAGCTTCCTTGGCTCCTCCCACACATTGCATCACAGTCACGTGACTTTTTCAAGGAGGATATATATATATTTATTTTCACAAAAGTGAGTACACCACACACATTTTTGTAACTATTTTATTATATCGTTTCATGTGACAACACTGAAGAAATGACACTTTGCTACAATGTAAAGTAGTGTAGAGTGTGTACAGCTTGTATAACAGTGTACATTTTTTGTCCCCTCAAAATAACTCAGCACAAAGCCATTAATGTCTAAACCGCTGGCAGCAAAAGTGAGTACACCCCTAAGTGAAAATGTCCAAATTGGGCCTAAATTGTCAATATTTTATGTGACCACCATTATTTTCCAGCACTGCCTTTAACCCTCTTGGGCATAGAATTTACCAGAGCTTCACAGGTTGCCATTGGAGTCCTCTTCCACTCTTCCGTAACGACATCAGAGCTGGTGGATGTTAGAGACCTTGTGCTCCTCCACCTTTATGTTTGAGGATGCTCCACTTATGTTCAATAGGGTTTAGAGCTGGAGACATGCTTGGCCAGTCCATCACATTTACCCTCAGCTTCTTTAGAAAGGCAGTGGTAGTCTTGGAGGTGTGTTTGGAGTTATGTTGGAATACTGCCCTGCAGCCCAGTCTCTGAAGGGAGGGGATCATGCTCTGCTTCAGTATGTCAAAGTACATGTTGGCATTCATGGTTCCCTCAATGAACTGTAGCTTCCCAGTGCTGGCAGCACTCATGCAGACCATGACACTCCCACCCCCATGCTTGACTGTAGGCAAGACACACTTGTCTTTGTACTCCTCACCTGGTTGCCGCCACACACGCTTGACACCATCCTAACCAAATAATTTTATCTTGGGCTCATCAGACCACAGGACATGGTTCCAGTAATCCATGTCCTTAGTCTGCTTGTCTTCAGCAAATTGTTTGCGGGCTTTCTTGTGCATCATCTTTAGAAGAGGTTTCCTTCTGGGATGACAGCCACGCAGACCAATTTGATGCAGTGCGTAGCGTATGGTCTGCACACTGACAGCCTCACTCCCCGACTCCCCACCTCTTCAACCTCTGTAGCAGTGCTGGCAGGACTCATACGTCTATTTCCCAAAGACAACCTCTGGATATAATGCTGAGCACGTGCACGCAACTTCTTTGGTCGACCATGGTGAGTCCTGTTCTGAGTGGAACCTGTGCTGTTAAACCGCTGTATGGTCTTTGCTATCGTGCTGCAGCCCAGTTTCAGAATCTTAGCAATCTTCTTATAGCATATGCCATCTTTATGTAGAGCAACAATTCTTTTTTTTTTTTTTTTTTTTTTTTCAGATCCTCATGAGGTGCCATGTTGGACTTCCAGTGACCAGTATGAGACAGCGAGAGCACCAAATTTAACACACCTGCTCCCCATTCTTACCTGAGACCTTGTAACACTAACAAGTCACATGACACCGGGAGGGAAAATGGCTAATTTGGCCCAGTTTGGACATTTTCACTTAGGGGTGTACTCACTTTTGTTGCCAACGGTTTAGACGTTATTGGCTTTGCATGGTTTTGACAGGACAGCAAATTTATGCTTTTATATAAGCTGTACACTCACGCTTAACTACAATGTAAAGTAGTAATTTCTTCAGTGTTGTCACATGAAAAAATATAATTAAAGATTTACAAAAATGTGAGGAGTATACTCACTTTTGTGAGATATTGTGTGTACTATTTTTTTTTTCTTTTTTTTTTTTTTTTCTTTTTTCATTTTTTATTGAAAAAGTTCAGCTACAGCTTAAGGAATCGTGTCCGAGTATAAAAGGTATCACATTTTAATATCCCAACAATACCCCCACTGTACCCAAGCAACCACTTGGTCAGAATTCAGCATCATTATGTACCTGCCCAGCCTGTAAAACAATCATACCTATACCACACATGTAATTATATTTTAAAAATTCTGTCCAATATTAAATCAACAGGCGATAGACCAGGAGTGTCCAGCCCCAGAGGCCACAACACCTGGAATTTGTTGGCTTCCGTATTCTGGAAAATTAATTTTTCCAGACGTAGTGTGTCCTCCGTTGAAACCACCTATTCCTTCCATGAGGGAGGATCAGTGGATTTCCAGTGTTGGAGAATTAATTTCCTGGCCTGAAACAAAGCTCGGGCCAATGCCTGTTTAGTAACATCGTCTACCAACAGGTCATCCAGGGCACCCAAGAGACAAGGTTTAGGGTCTTGTCTAATAGTGCCTTGAAATGCCCTATTTAGGTTATCTAGGACTTCCCCCAGTAAAGGTGTAGTTTGGGACATAGCCATAATAGGTGAATGAGATCACCATGGTCCCTAGAACATCTAGCACAGATACAGTCCTCTCTCACCCCCATTTTGAAGAGTCGTGCTGGAGTAAGAAACCTTGTAAAGAATTTACAACTGTGACAGTTATGTAATGTTGAGTGAGCACATCTGCACAGCCTGTACAGCCTCCTCCCGCTGTACCTCCTCAAATGCCACCATATCACATGCCTATCAGGCCTCAGCACTTGAAGGGAAGTCCCTCAAGAAGATGAGCAGTAATAGGTTTGAGATTTAAAGCCCTTATACACCTCCACCTCAGACATATAGTTAAAAATAGGTGTTGGAGTCTGCACCCAAGGTTCAGAACCAGTTTGCGCCTTAACCGCATGCTGGAATTGGATATAGTGGAAATGCATATTCTGAGGAAGTCGAAATTTAGCCTGTAGAGTGGTGAAAGAGCAGTTTACCATTTTCAAAGATATGGGATTAAAGTGTAATACCATAGTGTCAAAAATATATTTTAATTACAAAGTGCAAAGTGAGCAAACGGAAGAATAATCTTAAATCAAATCAATATTTGAGGTGGCTACCCTTTGGCTTCAAACCAGCATCAGTTTTTACACTTGCACACAGGGATTTTGTAGGGTGAGAGCCAGGTATATGATATATCAAGTAGGTGTTAATGATCATCAATTTTATATGTAGATTGAAACAGTCATTAAACAAAACGTGTGTAGAAGGCTTAAAACTGGATGAGGAACAGCCAAACTCTGCAACTAAGGTGAAGTTGTGGACGACTGTTTTATGTCACAGGTTGCACACCCATGGCAAGACTGAGCTCAGCAATATACAAGGTACTGTAAAGGGTGTGGGTTGAGTGACCTCATAAGATTCGGCACCTTATCCCTTATATTGGTAAATACAAAGAAAGGGGGTTGGATAGGGATTATAACGGTGCCCAGTGTATAGAAGCTACAGTTTTTTCTTAAAAAAAATATAAATTTTATTACATAAATATACAGCAAACATAGGGTGCATAAAATATAAGCAGAGTAATATGAAAACAATGGTACTGGCCAAATTATCCATATACATGGGATGGTCATTGATGCTTGTCCAGTCCCTACATGTTTCGCCAAACAATGGCTTCTTCAGGGGATTATGTAGTCACCAGTGTTCAACAGTGCCTCTGATAATAAACTTATCAATATTACAAAATCAAAAAATTTAAATAATATAAATATAGTATGACAGAATTACAAAAAACACACTACGAGTATCATGGCTCATATACTCTCCCAACCAACTTACCAAAGGGACCCCCACAATAGGGCACAAAACCGGGCAGCCCAACAATCACGGCAAAGGGAGGCTTTGTTCATGCGACCACAGGGGGCATGCAGGGGCCAGGCTACATTAAAATTGAGAAAGAGAAATAAAGAGTGATGTACATTATTTGACATAACACAGTCCAACATGATGGGCTAACAGCCTCAATTAGTACTTACATATACTCTGCTAAGAAAAAGTATGGGTACAGAGGTGCCAGGAAAGCCAAACAGCACTGTAAAGTTGTAACTTCACCATATCTAACCCACTGTAAGTAAAAAGGAGGAAGAAATACTGATAAGGGTAAGGGAATCAAACTTATTTTGATAGAAAAAGGAATGTACAAATTATATTGAAAACAAAATATATATTACAGAGACGCTAGAATGTGGCCAAGTATACTGACCCCTGCAGGGAAGGGATGTATCTCATTGTAAACCTGCAGTAAATAATAACCAACTAAAAAAGACATCAAATCACAATATGATGGGTGATGTCAGTATATAATAGTCCTCAATAACAGCCCAACATGTGGGCGTAGAGGAGAAGGGAAAAGAAAGGAAAGCATAAACTCAGCGCAGTAATACATAAGGATTCCATTTAGCAGCATAAGCCCACAGATCAACACGGCATCTAAGTTTACCTGTCATTGGTATAACTGTCACAGTGGCCGCCCCTGGGATCCAGCTGATGGAGTGCTGGAAACGCTGGCCCAATGTACCCCCCCCCCACACTCGGTCAGCGTCTGACGTCACCAACCGAGTGCGGATGAAAAAAGGCTACTGTGCACGCGCCGGAGGGCCCTCCGTTCGCCTACAAAGCCCAAAGTGCTGAGCAGCGGCGAACAGCTATCTCGTGACGCAGTAAGCACATAGATGACGACGGGTGGGACTATCCTCTGTATGATAGCCTGCACAGCAGACCGGATTGGGCAGAGCAGGATTGGAGGATAAATCTAGGCTAGCAGAACTCCAGCGCGGCTGACAGCAACCAAGCACGGGCGTCTGTCCTAAATAGGAGCAGACCCCTGGGGCGTCCGTGCAGCAACACATAATGTCTGCCCAAGGCCAACGTAGACAGCCCGATGTCCGCCCAGAAAACCAGGGGGCCACCAAGGCATGGGGGGGGGAGAAGAGAAAAGGGTGGAAAACAAGTCAGAAGATGGGTATTGGCAACCACACCGGTGCACCAACCAGCATGGACCAATTCCAGCAACATGAACCATGACACGCGATCAATAACATGAAAGTAATAATCATTTAAACAAAACATAATTTCACATGAGTTTTACAAAATACCAAAAGTAATTACCATTCCAAAGATGACAAACGATTATTAAATGTCTGTCAAAAAGAGAGAAAGGGTATATACATATATTTACTCTAAGGTGTATAACTAATCCAGGATGGTAAAATGGCTATGGCGATACATAATGTGGAGGAGAGGGAGACAAGATGGAATAGGGGGAATAAGGGTTCATGACTACTGCTATTAAGATTATCCAGGATTGAACGCACACACTTTGTATAGGCAAAAATAAATTCTCTACATTACAAAAAAGATTTGAAACTATTATATATTTGTTCAAGCTGGGATATCTGGTGGCATCCAAATTATGGATCCACTGGGTTTCTAATTGTAGTAACGTGCAATCTATGCCACCCCCCTCACATGTAAAGGTACATGTTCAAGGGAGGTGAACGTGATCATGTTGGGGTCAAAATTATGCTGAAGTCCCACATGTCTGCTGATAGCAGTAGTCATGAGGCGTTTGAAAATGGGAGTGGGGTGGACACTTTTTTTGCCCATGTAAAAAGATCCACCTAGGCATTTGGCTAAATATACAACTGTATGGCAAGTCACTCTATGTAAAATAGAACGAGTTTGACCATTCGAGAAAGTGGTCTTGTGGCCGTTGGAAATAAAGCGACATACATCACATCTCCCACAAGCAAAAGTGCCTGTATGGGATGTGTGGTCTCAGGCCACAAGGGAATTGTGGCTCCTAACCAGACGATCCCTGAGAAATGGTGCTCGTCGGTATGTGACGTTGGTACTTTTTCTTAGTAGAGTATACGCAAGTACTAATTGAGGCTATGTTAGCCCATCATTGGACTGTGTTATGTCCATTAATATACATCACTCTTTATTTCTTTCTCAATTTTAATGTAGCCTGGCCCCTGTATGCCTCCTGTGGTCGCACGAACGAAACCTCCCTTTACCGTGATTTTTGGGCTGCCCGGTTTTGTGCCCTATTGTGGGGGGTCCCTTTGGTAAGTTGGGTGGGGTGGGTGAGAGAGTCATGACTCTCGATTTGTGTATTTTTTTTGTAATTTTGTCATACTATATTCATATTTTCATTTTTTTGTTTTTGTAATATTGATTATGTGTTTATTATCAGAGCCACTGTTAAACCACTGGTGACTACATAATTCCCTGAAGAAGCCATTGTTTGGTGAAACATGTAGGGACTTGACATGCATCAGTGACCAGCCCATGTATATGGATACTTTGGCCAGTTCCATTGTTTGGATATTTTGAAAAAGGATTTGGGGTTGGGACTTTATATGAGGCAATAACTGCGATTTACCTCCATCCCTAGTATTTTGGAAAAGGCAAAAAGAGGTTGGGACTTTGTGTGAGGCACACTGCTACATAACATAATAGGAACCAATCAATGTAAATATTATTAGATACAAAAAGGCATACATGACATAGTAACATAGTAAAATTAATAAAATTGCATAATAAATAGTGGGTAACATATAAATCATATATTGCAATCAATATATAGTACATATTAAGCTTACAATAAAAACTTAATAGACCTAGAAATGTAAGCCTGATTGTAATGGTAGCATATAACATTAGATTGGTGCATAATGATAATTTGATGGTAGTCAGGTAAGATGGTAGAACATGGGGGAATGTGAAGTCGCATCATAGGAAAGCTCTATGCGTTTCGTGGTTAGTATACCACTCGTCAGGAGCAGATGCAGGGTATGGGATATATCTAGGATAAATTGCCAAAATTAGTAAAGTACAAAATAATATATAAAAAATATACGAAATTAAAAGGAAAGAGGGGGGACAGACAAGGATCCCAACCACTCTTACCTAGTCGTATAGAAAGATAAATTTGTATATGGTAACCATAGTGGAATAATGCTAGATATAGTGTTATCCCCGGAAACTGAGGCAGTGTAACCCTGAGGCAAGGCATTGGCACCAGCAGCCAGAGAAAAGACATGTAGATAAGGATCTCCAGTGCTTAAGCTGTAATGTGTGGTAGAATATAGTGGTATACTGTAGTTGATTCCAAAAAATTCCTGTAGAGATAAACATTTGAACAGTGAGCTAATGGTAGCCACTAAGTGCTGGAGAAAGAAAACACACCCAAGTGGGTAGAATGCTTGGTGAAATGAAAAGAAGAAAGGTGAAAAAATAGGGACCGTAAGTGAGCCAAAAAGGGTGAAAAATCAATTGCCATAGAGCTAGTGATAGCTGAGCATAGTAGCCCATAGAGTAAAAAATTAATGTGAGGAAAAGGTTTAAGAGGTATAATACGACCAATTAAGGTTGGTATATAAAGGTGATGGAGTGGGACAGGGATGGTGAAGTAAGTAGTAGAGTGACAAACAGCCAGGTGAAGTGAAGGGGAGAGGAATGACTGGAACAGTGATAGAAAGGTAGACATGAGAAACCAATAGTAAGGAAGGGTGTACATACCAAGAATAGAGGCGCGGTACATAGGATGTAAGTAATGGCCAATGGACTAAGGGCAACCACCAATGACACACTGCGTGAGGAGGGAGGGTGGCGCCATCGCCTGAGCTCAACCCAACGCTCGGCATTATGGCGCCAAAACCTCCCTCATATACACGCAGAATGGACAAACGCCGGCGTCATGACATCGTGATTGGCGTCGTGACGCAAGGCGTGTGGGCGTGGCGTCAACCCACAGCGGGATACCTCCCCCGCCCCTCGGGCAGGAGAGAGGAAGGGAAGCACCCGGTGCGGGTCGCAGCTCCCGGGGACAACGGAAGTGGCCAAACCCTGACCACAGTGTGTAGCACTGTGTAAATAAGAATGGCTACGCTAGGTCACAAATCATAAAGAGGGTAAAATGGTGTAGCAGTGTGCTTCCATCCCTAATAACTTTCTCCAGCACTTAGTGGCTACCATTAGCTCACTGTTCAAATGTTTATCTCTACAGGAATTTTTTGGAATCCACTACAGTATACCACTATATTCTACCACACATTACAGCTTAAGCACTGGAGATCCTTATCTACATGTCTTTTCTCTGGCTGCTGGTGCCAATGCCTTGCCTCAGGGTTACACTGCCTCAGTTTCCGGGGATAACGCTATATCTAGCATTATTCCACTATGGTTACCATATACAAATTTATCTTTCTATACAACTAGGTAAGAGTGGTTGGGATCCTTGTCTGTTCCCCCGCTTTCCTTTTTAATTTCATATATTTTTTATATATTATTTTGTACTTTACTAATTTTGGCAATTTATCCTAGATATATCCCATACCCTGCATCTGCTCCTGACGAGTGGTATACTAACCACGAAACGCGTAGAGCTTTCCTATGATGCGACGTCACATTCCCCCATGTTCTACCATCTTACCTGACTACCATCAAATTATCATTATGCACCAATCTAATATTATTGAGTTTTATGCTACCATTACAATCAGGCTTACATTTCTAGGTCTATTAAGTTTTTATTGTAAGCTTAATATGTACTATATATTGATTGCAATATACGATTTATGTTACCCACTATTATGCAATTTTATTAATTTTACTATTTTACTATGTTACTATGTCATGTATGCCTTTTTGTATCTAATAAATATTTACATTGATTGGTTCGTAATATGTTATGTAGCAGTGTGCCTCACAAAGTCCCAACCTCTTTTTGCCTTTTCCATTGTTTGGATATTACTCTGCTTATGTTTTATGCACCCTATGTTTGCTGTATATTTATGTAATGAAATTTATATTTTTTTAAGTAAAAACTGTAGCGTCTATACATTGGGCACTGTTACAATCCCTATCCAACCCCCTTTCTTTGTATTTAATATGCAAGGTAGTTATACTGCATCAGCAAGGTTTCTCCCAGGCAAAGATTGAACCACAGACTGGGGTTTCAAGATGTGCCGTTCAAGCTCTTTTGAAGAAGCGCAAACGAATGGACAAGGTTAAGGACCTTGTAGGCAGTGGTCGGCCAAGGAAACTTCATGCAGCAGATGAAAACATAATGCTTCACTCCCTTCCATATCAGATGATGTCCAGCAGTGCTATCAGCCCAGAACTGCCAGAAATCAGTGGGACCCAGGTACACTCATTTACTGTCTGGAGTGGTCTTCATGGAATAATTGCAGCTAAAAAGCCATACCTCAGATGTGGAAACAAGGCTAAGCGACTTATGCACAAAAACCTAAGAACAGGGGTGCAGAAAAATGGCAGCAGGTACTCTATGCTGATGCGTCAAATGAAATATTTGGCTGTAGCTGGAGGCAGCTTGTTGGCCGAAGGGTTGGAGAGCAGTACAATGAGTGTCTGCAGGCAACAGTAAAGCATGGTGGAGGTTCCTTGCACATTTGGGGCTCAATTTCTGCAACTAGTTAGAAATTTGGTCAGGATCAATGGTTTTATGAATGCTGAGAAATACAGAATACTTATCCATCATGCCATACCATCAGGGGGGCATGGGATTGGCCCCAAATTTATTCTGCAGCAGGACAAGGACCCCAAACATGCAGCCAATGTCATTAAGAACTATCTTCAGTGTAAAGAACAAGGAGTCCTGGGTGTGATGGTTTGGCCCTCACAGAGCCTTGATCTCAACAATGAGTCTGTCTGGGAATACATGAAGAAACAGAAAGATTTGAGGCAGCCTACATCCACAGAAGATCTGTGGTTGGTTCCTCAAAATGTTTGGAACAACCTACCTGCCGAGTTCCTTCAAAAACTGTGCAAGGGTACCTAGAAGAATTGATGCTGTTGTTAAGCCAAAGGGTGGTCATGCCAAATCGTGATTTGATTTGGATTTCTCTTCTGTTTACACTTTTCATTTGGTTAATTGATAAAAAAAAATAAACTAACACTTTTCTATTTTTTTTATTGCTTTTTTTAATTTACAGCATTTTTTTTTACACCTGATTAAGACTTTTGCACAGTAGTGTACATGTCAGGAAGAAACTTTTTTTTTTTTTTTTTTTTTTTTTTTTAAGTAAAGAGGAATGGGAAGGGTGGCGGGAGGCAATGTCACATGGCAATGCACAGCCAAAGTGTTGGGTTTAAGCTCTAAACCTATTATTGGTCAGCAAGGTTCTGCACTCTTCTTGCCTTCATACACAATCAGCTCAGTTCTTCAAGGCCATCAGGTTGACCGTATAGGGGAGAAGATGGAAACTGTTTTTTTTTTTACGACCAGCTCCTGTACATATACGTCAGCAGTTTGAAGGTGGATATCTCGGTAATGGCAGCAGCTGCTGCCACAACTGAGGTATCCATCTTTAGAGCCGGTGGTTCTGTTTACGATAATGGTGGTCTCTGCAGCGGATTTGCCGTAAGATCACCGTTATCGGTGGCGGGAGAGGTGCCACCCCCCTTCCCACCGCTCTCCTGCGCCCTCCACCTCTTACTGGAGCCGTCGGTAGCGGCGGAGGCGATCGGGACCTGTCCGTGGCTGGGTATGGAGACGAGTAAGGGGAAGATGGGCCCCACCCGTCTTCATACTATAGCAGGGCGGAAGCGACATCAAAATGTCACTTCCGCCCATTTGTCTTAAAGGCACATTTTTCTGTTGTCATTTTTTTCAAATGACAATTTTTTATTTTATTTTTTTTATTTGTTTGCATTTAAGTCCAAATATGAGATCTGAGGACTTTTTGACCCCATATCTCATATTTAAGAGGACCTGTTATGCTTTTTTTCTATTTGCAAGGGATGTTTACATTCCTTGTAATAGGAATAAAAGTGACACCATTTAAAATAAAAAATAAAATCAAGTAAAATAAATAAAAAATTTTTTTTTTAAAGCGCCCTGTCCCAACAAGCTCATGCGCAGAAGCAAACACATACGTTAGTAGCGCCCACATATGAAAACGGTGGTCAAACCACACATTGGAGGTATCGCTGCAATCGTTGGAGCGAGAGCAATAATTCTAGCCCTAGACCCTCTCTGTAACTCAAAACATGCAACCTGTAGAATTTTTTAAGCGTCGCCTATGAAGATTTTTAAGGGTAAATGTTTGACGCCATTCCACGAGCTGGAGCAATTTTGAAGTGTGACATGTTGGGTATCAATTAACTCGGCGTAACATTCTTTCACAATAAAAAAAAAATTGGGCTAACTTTTTACTGTGTTTTTTTTTTTTTAATTAAAAAAGTGCGCTTGTAAGACCGCTCCATAAATACGGTGTGACAAAAAGTATTGCAATGACCACCATTTTATTCTCTAGGGTGTTAGAAAAAAATTTTTATAATGTTTGGGGGTTCTAAGTAATTTTCTAGCAAAAAAAAACTTGTTTTTAACTTGTAAACACCAAGTCTGAAAAAGAGGCCTGGTCTTTAAGTGGTTAAACATGGTGCAATTACATTGATTAAAAAATATAGCAAAGTTGTCTAATGTTGCCTATAGATCTTATTGATTGACAGTACTTGTAATGTATTATGCACATACAGCTTGCTTTCTTCAGCAGCCATTTCTCTATTGTCCTTAATGAAAAATTTGGCACATGCTTTAATTGGTTATTACTGAACCCTTTGTATTTCATGTGTTCATACAGCTGCAACTTATGCTGTTTAAAAATCTAGTTTGTCTCTTCTTGGGTCTTATGGTACTGGCATTCCAGAGGTTCATATTCAAATTTGAAAATAGTCAAAACCTAACTGCTTTGGTTTAACGGTTTCCCACAACCATTTGATCAAGACCTTTCCTGGAAGTTACTGGTGCTCTCAACTTAACAGTCAAGCCATTGAATGGCTGGTGTCTTAACTGATCATGTGCAGCTCCATGACAACTGCAGATCACACAGAGGCTAAGATGAGTGTCCTTGATTTTAACCCTTTCCCTGCCATACAGACCTAACTGGGGGGATCGCACACAATCCGGTGGCTGCAGCCACCGGGATTGTGTGTGAAACTGACAAGCAGACTGCTGGATTGCGGGAGAGGATGTTTTGCAATGTGATCTGCATTGCAAAACAATCAGTGGAGTACAGGGGCGACAATAAAGAGAACCTGTCCCATAAAAATCATCACATAGGGGACTGTTTGTCCCCTACAAAATTACAACTTCAAAAAGCATGCCACGCTTTTTAATAAATACCTTGGACTGTCTACTTTCCAAAACTGGGGTCATTTGAGGAATAATTTGTACTGACTGGCATTTTTGGTCCTCAAGAAATGAGATGGGCCGTCAGTACATTGTGATTGATCGATTTTCAGATGGATAAAGATTTATCATAGTTTGTGGACTCTCAAGAACTTTCCTACAGACTAAATACACACTTGTTTTTTTTTTTTTACACCAAAGAAATGTAGCAGAATACAGTATATCGATGAAGAAAGATTATTTATTTGCAAAATTTATAACTTTTTTTTTTTTCAAAATTTTCAGTCTTGGTTTTTTGTTTTGTGGTTAAAAAAAGCTCTATTTGTGTGAAAAGAAAACTGATAAAAATTTCATTTGGGTACAGTGTTGAATGACTGCGCAGGTGGTGTTCAAAGTGTCACAGCGCTGAAAGCAGAAAATTGGCCTGGACAGGAAGGGGGTAAACATGTCTGGTATTGAAATAGTTAGATACTACGTATTCTGAGTATTGTTAAAGCTGTTTTTTATTTTTAAAAAATGGGGGGGGGGGGGGGGATATAGCACACCTGTAACTGCCAAAAGACCATCAACTACATTTCAATGGATTAGTAAGGAAGACAGTAACCAGAAGAAACCAAGACCAATTGAAACCATGGTAAACCACAGCTGAGATAGAAAAAAATGTCCATGGCATTACTGATACTTGGGTGCTAGGCTTTAGGAAAGAGCGAAGAGAAGCAATTAAAGAAAAAAAAAAACACTGGCTGGTGGCCAGCCAAAACTGCTAATCGGTTTGGAAACAGAAATCTCCATGATGGAGTATGGTATCATAAAACACAAGAAATGGTTGGAGGTCCACCTTCCAGAAGGACCTTGACCCTACGCCCAACCATGAACGTTAAACAAAGATCTTAATTCAATAGAACATGTGGCAAACCTTTAAAACGTACTGTTCATCACCAGTTCCCATATACCCTGGCAGAGCTAGAGTAGTTTTGTCAAGATGAACTGAACATTACTGAGATCTAGACATCCCAAAAAACAACCAGCTGTAATTTCAGACAGAGCTCATACCCCTGACCGCATTGCTCTACAAAAGGAATTTGGGTCATTTTCTTTTAGCAAAAACACAAGTTACACCAGTATAAAATACAAAGCACAGAAACACGCACAATGGCAGTTTGCCATTTACATAGATCAGTTCAGCGATGACAGCAAGTCATTACATAAGTCATACATTGCCTCGCAAAAGTATTCACCCCCTTGGCTTTTTACCTATATTGTTACATTACAGCCTTTAGTTCAATGGTTTTTTTTTAATCTGAATTATGTGATGGATCAGAACACAATAGTCTAAGGTGGTGAAGTAAAATTAGACAAATATATACATAAGACTATTTTTCTGAAATAAAAAACTGATAATTGGCATGTGCGTATGTATTCACCCCCTTTGTTATGAAGCCCATAAAAAGCTTGGGTGCAACCAATTACCTTCAGTAGTCACATAATTAGTGGAATGATGTCCACATGTGTGCAATCTAAGTGTCACATGATCTGTCATTACATATACACACCTTTTTGAAAGGCCCCAGAAGCTGCAACACCTAAGCAAGAGGCACCACTAACCAAACTGCAATGAAGACCAAGGAACTCTCCAAACAAGTAAGGGACAATGTTGGTGAGACGTACAAGTCAGGGTTAGGTTATAAAAAAAAAAAATCCAAATCTTTGATGATCCCTAGGCGCACCATCAAATATATCATGACCAAAGGGAAAGAACATGGCACAACAGCAAACCTACCAAGAGATGGCTGCACACCAGAACTCACAGACTAGGCAAGGAGGGCATTAATCAGAGAGGCAGCACAGGGATCTAATGAGAATGATAGAAGGGTTTGGCGCTGTTCCTATTTAGTTTCCTACCTTCATATAGGTGCAAATTAAAATAGATTCCTAGGTGCACTGTGCATATGTCTAATATTAAATACAAATTAAAAATATAAATTCCCAAATATACCGTGCATATGTCAATTAAATATTCTGCTGCAATATTGTACAATCATAGGTGATACATAGACATTAGATACGTAACTTAAATATGTGGTGTTACTAAAGGGGGAGAGGGGGGGGAGGGGGAAGGGGGGTGAATTGGGGGGAGGGGGGGGAGGAGGGGGAAGGGGGGTGAATTGGGGAGGGGGTGTAGGAGATCTGCTCCTGAGGAAAAATTGGCAGTAACAAGATAAAGTGCAAATGTGCTGGTGAAATTCAAAAAACAGCAATAACAAGATAAAGTGCAAACGTGCTTCAAAAAATTCTTTAGTATGTCTCTTGTGCAATTTCTTGTGCTGTGGTAATAATCCTTCACTTATAATATCTCTTTGCTCTGAAAGTGCAGCCACTCACCAGATCATTTCACCCCTGCGGGGGTAGTAGGCAGTTACAGTTTTTGCGCCACTGTACAGCGATCGCTGGCGGGCTCAGGATCGTGGTATATCATATGTAAAGAGAGAGGGAGTGCCCATAGCGTAAAATTGCTTTTAAAAGATTTTATTACACAAAATGGAAGGGTACTCACACTTTTACAGTAAAAATCAAGCGAAATGGTAAAAAACGTCAAAACCGTCACAAATGTCCTTCAGCGCTGATACAGGAGGTGATGTTTGGGAAGCACAGATTAGGCCACGCCCTACGCGTTTCGTCGTTAGGACGTCTACGGGAGCTCCCGTAGACGTCCTAACGAAACGCGTAGGGCGTGGCCTAATCTGTGCTTCCCAAACATCACCTCCTGTATCAGCGCTGAAGGACATTTGTGACGGTTTTGACGTTTTTTACCATTTCGCTTGATTTTTACTGTAAAAGTGTGAGTACCCTTCCATTTTGTGTAATAAAATCTTTTAAAAGCAATTTTACGCTATGGGCACTCCCTCTCTCTTTACATATGATATACCACGATCCTGAGCCCGCCAGCGATCGCTGTACAGTGGCGCAAAAACTGTAACTGCCTACTACCCCCGCAGGGGTGAAATGATCTGGTGAGTGGCTGCACTTTCAGAGCAAAGAGATATTATAAGTGAAGGATTATTACCACAGCACAAGAAATTGCACAAGAGACATACTAAAGAATTTTTTGAAGCACGTTTGCACTTTATCTTGTTGTTGCTGTTTTTTGAATTTCACCAGCACATTTGCACTTTATCTTGTTACTGCCAATTTTTCCTCAGGAGCAGATCTCCTACACCCCCTCCCCAATTCACCCCCCTTCCCCCTCCCCCCCCTCTCCCCCTTTAGTAACACCACATATTTAAGTTACGTATCTAATGTCTATGTATCACCTATGATTGTACAATATTGCAGCAGAATATTTAATTGACATATGCACGGTATATTTGGGAATTTATATTTTTAATTTGTATTTAATATTAGACATATGCACAGTGCACCTAGGAATCTATTTTAATTTGCACCTATATGAAGGTAGGAAACTAAATAGGAACAGCGCCAAACCCTTCTATCATTCTCAATATATCTCAGCTGTCCCCATTTAGGGTGACTGCTTGTTGGGAGGCAGCAGTTCCAAACTTCACCAACTAAGCCTTTACTTCCACTGCGCGGGCTCACCATCCCTTTACTAGCACAGGGATCTTAGGTAACCGTAGAGGAGCTGCAGAGTTCCACAGCAGAGGCAAAATGGCATGTGAGTTTGTGAAATGGCATGTGGGAGACTCCCAAAATGTATAGAGGAAGGTGCTCTGGTCTGATGAGACTAAAATTGAACTTTTTGGCCATCAAAGAAAACGCTATGGCTGGCGCAAACCCAACACATCACATCACCCAGAGAACACCATCCCCACAGTGAAACATGGTGGTGGCAGCATCCTGCTGTGGGGATGTTTTTCAGCAGTTGGGACTGGGAAACTGGTCAGAGTTGAGGGAAAAATGGATGGTGCTAAATGCAGGGATGTTCTTGAGCAAAACCTGTACCACTCTTTGTGTGTGACTTGAGGCTAGGACGGAGGTTCACCTTCCAGCAGGACAATGACCCCAAACACGCTGATAAAGCAACACATGAATGGTTTAAGCGGAAACATGTAAATGTGTTGGAATTGCCTAGTCAAAGCCCAGACCTCAATCCAATAGAAAATCTGTGGTCAGGCTTAAAGATTGCTGTTCACAAGCGCAGCAGTTTTGCAAGGAGGAATGGGCAAAAATCCCAGTGGTAAGATGTGGCAAGCTCATAGAGACTTATCCAAAGCGACTTGGAGCTGTGATAGCCACAAAAGGTGGCTCTACAAAGTATTGACTTTAGGGGGGTGAATAGTTATGCACATTGACTTTTTCTGTTATTTTGTCCTATTTGTTTGCTTCACAATAATAAAAAATTAAAAATCTTCAAAGTTGTGGGCATGTTCTGTGAATTAAATGATGCAAATTCTCAAACACTCCATGTTAATTCCAGGTTGTAAGGCAACAAAACACAAAAAATGTCAAGGGGGTTGAATATTTTTGCAAGGCACTGTAGTTCATTGTGACCTCAAATTCCATTCTCAAGTTGTAAAACAGAAGTAATAAACATATACAACGATTTATGATTTGGTTTATTGTTTGCAAGATATCATGTACAAATATTTCAGCCAATAGCAGGAATTGGCACCTGTCTCAAACAATTTGCTGCTTCTATGACACCACCAAATACTAAAACCTCCCTAAATCCCCTTCTATTGACACTTGGGTGTGCAAAAATGTAGTTACATTGCTTTTGCAATTACATTATAGTGCAATTAGGCTCCTTTCAGAACAGGGTTCTGGAAAGATCTGCTGGTCAGTTTATGGCCCCAATCATACCTCAGCATTATGTAGCTTGAAGTTCCAAAACACTGGAGGAGAGAAAAAAAAATCAATTCTCTATGGAGTTGGTTCACATCTCCATTACAAGTCGCCGGAAGCGCAATATTTTTGTAGTTCAAATCTGGCAGATTGGTGTGGGGTTTTTTTTGTTTTTGGTTTTTAGTTTTTAAGCGTTTTTTTTTTTTTTTGTCTCACAGAAATGCATGGAAACTCTTGATCTGAGCAATTTTAGAGTATTTTGTTGCGTTTTTTTAGTGTTTTCTGCTGTGATTAAATAAATAAGAATAACTAAAATAAATAACCCCAACTCTTAGCCCTAATCCCAGGCCCTAACCCTGATATTAACCCCTAACCTAACAAATAAATGAACCCTTAACCACTTACTAAGAAAAATAAATAAAAGCGGATGAAAAAGCAGAAAAACATAGCAACAAATGATGAAACATATTTTTCTCTATGCACTAATTTAAAAAATGCCAAAGCTCAAAAACGCTGTACACAAATGCTCAAAAACACACTTAGGTGTCAATGCAGCCTTACAGGGATATCTGAATGGGAAATTCATTGTTGGCTATTCCCCCTCCTGCGGAACTATTGTATTCTCACAGCAGGGAGTTCCCCACTGTCAGAATAAAATGATCAGTGTTGCTGGCTATAGCCAGCAGCACTGATCAAGTGGGAAAAAAAAGCAGGCTGGTTGTGCAGAAGTCAATCAAGATATTAACTTCTGTACAACCCAGCCTGCTCATAGAGGGATTGAAACTTGGCTGGTCCCTGCTGAGCTGACCGAATGTTGGTCGATCTATGGCTGGCCTGTGCGCATCCAACTACCTTTTAAGTCTGTCTAAGCACAGCTTTGTCATTCATTCACAGGAATCTGTACATTGTGGCAGAATGACTTGTAGTTTGAATGGGCCGCGAGCTTTCTAATTGGCATGCCCGTAGTCCATTCACACTCCCCCCCACCTTGTAAACTGACAGCCAGTACAGAGGTATGGCCTGAAAGCTGGAGGATGGCTATGTATAGGAGCTTGAAACTGCACCTGTGATCTACTGATAACAGATCTACTTTTTTTAAGCAGTCCCTGCTTAAAAAAAAAATAAAATGCACATTTTTAACCTGCAAAGTTTTATTTGTTTTTTTTTTAAAGGTGAACTTGGCCTTGAAGTCCAACTTTCAAAAATTGCTGGCAGGCTGTTTATTACAGAACAGATAGGTTTCTTTTAGAGACATTACATATCTTGCTCAGTCTGTTAATCTGGGCTGTGTACATTCCAATGCTGCTGTCAAAAGGAGTCTTCCTTGTTCCTCTTTCTGGAGTGGCGGCTTCCTAAAACAGGAAGTGTATTACAGCCAGGATCACCAGGTGCAATTACAGACAAAACACACACAGACACACAAAAAATCTGCTTTAAAGTAGAACTATAGGCAAAACGTATTTTTCATTTTAGATAAAGCAAGAGAGGAATATAACCCCAGTCAGATTTTTTTTCTTGCCATCTGTGTCCCATTGTGGAGATTTCCCTTCACTTCCTGTCCCATAACCAAACAGGAAGTGAGAGGAAATCCCTGCAAATTAAGGGAATCCCTTGGGGTCACCAGAACTAGTGTCCCCATTGGAAGATTTCCCCACTGTTACTTTTCTGGGGACATCCCAAAATTTGGAATTTCTTTACTTTCAATGATAATGGTAAACAGGACAAATAGGGTGAATCTTCCTAATGGATGCACAGACAGCAATACAATCTTACAGGTGTTCTAATTTATCTCCACTCTATACTATTCTTAAGTATTCTGACAGTCTGCTGATGACACCAAAAGTAGCAATCCAGTCTGATTGAGGAACACAATTATCACAGCCAAGCCCCACAGTTTTTATTTTGATAGTTAGATGACGCACTTTGTCTCTTGGAGATATTTCCAGCAATAAAGTTACATTTATATTACTTCAAACTACACAAATCTGCCAACAATGCAGTAATATATGTAGATGAAACTGTAAGATACCAATCTCTAATGATCTTGTACTGAAAAAAACCTATGAGCTACTGCAAATTAATGTTATGACATAATTTGTAATAATAGTTGATAATTATAAAGTGCACTGTGATTCAAAAAATAGGATTTTTTTTATTTATAGGAGCTTACCTGTAAAATCCTTTTCTTGGGAATACATCACGGGACACAGAGGCTTGGTAATTAGTAGGATAGATAGTACCTTCAGGTGATTGGACACTGGTAATCCTAATTACAAGATGAGTTCCTCCCCTATATATCCCCTCCCATATGGAGAGTACCTCAATTTTGTAGCAAAGCAATAAGTACCCCAACGTATAATCCCGAAGATGAGTGGGAGCTCTGTGTCCCATGATGTGTTCCAAAGAAAAGGATTTTTACAGGTAAGCTGTATTTAAAAATCCTATTTTCTTGTTCATACATCACGGGACACAGAGGCTTGGTAATTAGTGGGATGTCCTAAAGCAATGCCCAAATTGAGGGGAGGGAGACACAGATCAGAAAATACATAGACCGCCAATGGACAAGAGGATCTATACTGCTGCCTGCAGCACACTGCACCCAAATGCGGCATCCTCATGCCCTCTTACATCCACCTGATAGAATCTAGTGAATGTATGGACTGAAGACCAAGTTGCGGCCTTGCAGATCTGAGCCATGGAGGCCTGGTGAAGCACTGCCCATGATGAACTAACTGCTCTAGTTGAGTGTGCTTTAACCTGAAAAGGAGGAATCTTCTTCTTTATACCATAGGCCTGAATAACTTTCCGAATCCATCTAGAATTAGTGGATATTGACGCTGCCTGGCCCTTTCTGGGTCCTTCTGGCAGAATAAACAGACAATCAGTCTTTCGTATCTGAGCGCTTGCCTGCAGATAGATACTGACTGCTCTTACAACATCTAGAGAGTGTAACAACTCTTCGGCGGATCTGGAAAAAAGGACGGTAGGACCACATCCTGATTCAGATGGAATCCTGAAACCACCTTAGGTAAAAAAAAAGTCAGGTGAGGACGCAACACCACCCTGTCTTTGTGAATAATCAAATATGGCTCTTTACAAGAAAGAGCTGCTAATTCTGATACCCTTCTAGCCAAGGAAATGGCTACCAAAAAGACCAGTTTCTTTGTCAGAAGAACTAAAGAAGCATGGTGCAATGGTTCAAAGGGTTGTTCTTGCAAAATGGACAAAACCAAATTCAGATCCCATTGGCACACAAGAGGTTTGACTGGCGGATTCAAGCGCTGTGCCCCTTGAACAAAGGCCAGGACCAGGGAATGTGAGGCAAGTGGCCTTTGAAAGAATACTGATAAGGCAGAGATCTGGACCTTGATAGTGCTCAAAGCCAGCCTCATTTCAATGCCTAATTGAAGAAAAGCAAGAATCCTGCTAATGGCATACTTTCTAGGATGCCATCCCCTGGTTCACACCAGCAAACATATGCCTTCCAGATTCTGTAGTAGATGAGCCTGGAGGCTGGCTTCCTAGTATTAACCAGAGTGAAAAGGACTAATTCCAAGAGCCCACGGCTTTTCAGAATGTGGGTCTCAGCAGCCAAACCGTCAAATTCAGACTTCGTAAGGCAGGATGGAATATTGGACCTTGTGAGAGTAGATCTGGACGCAGCGGAAGAACCCAAGGATTTCCCACTGCCATCTTTAGAATCTTTGCATACCAAGGTCGTCTGGACCAAGTCGGGGCCACCAGAATGACTGACTTTGCTTCCCTTTTGACCCTCTGAAGGAACCGCGAAATTGGAGGAAAGGCATATATCAGAGTACCGATCCCATGGAATCGTTAATGCCGCGTACACACGAGCGGACTTTCTATCCTACTTGGTCCGGCACACTTTCCGACGGACTTTGTCCGCCAGGTGCGCCGGACTTTAAAACGGACGGACTTGCCCACACACGCCGGGACTTTCCGGCGGGCTAAGTCCGCCCGTCTTTCCGACGGACTTTCGCCGGAGTTCCGGCGGACTTTCAGAATGAACGGACTTGCCCACACACGGACAAGTCCGTTCATTTTGAACGTGACTCAGGTGCGACGGGACTAGAAAAGGATGTCAATCTTGCCGCTTTTATCGGCGAGATTGACACCTTACTAGCCCCGTCGCGGGGCATACCAGGCCCTTAGGTCTGGTATGGATTATAAAGGGGAACCCCGCTACGCCGAAAAAACGGCGTGGGGTCCCCCTAAAATCCATACCAGACCCCGATCCGAGCACGCAGCCTGGCCGGTCAGGAAAGGGGGTGGGGACGAGCGAGCGCCCCCCCCCTCCTGAACCGTACCAGGCCGCATGCCCTCAACATGGGGGTGGGTGCTTTGGGGGAGGGGGGCGCCCTGCGCCCCCCCCCCCCCCCCAAAGCACCTTGTCCCCATGTTGATGAGGACAAGGGCCTCTTCCCGACAACCCTGGCCGTTGGTTGTCGGGGTCTGCGGGCGGGGGCTTATCGGAATCTGGGAGCCCCCTTTAATAAGGGGGCCCCCAGATCCCGGCCCCCCACCCTATGTAAATGAGTATGGGGTACATGGTACCCCTACCCATTTACCTAGGAAAAAAGTGTAAGTAATAAAACACACTACACAGGTTTTTAAAATATTTTATTAAACAGCTCCGGGGGGGGGGGATCTTCCTCCGGCTTCGGGGGTCTTCTTCCGGCTTCGAGGGTCCCTCCGCTTCATCTTCTCCCGGCGTCCGGTTGGTTCTTCTCCCGGTGTTCCAGTTCTTCGGCCGGCTCCTCTGCTGTCTTCAGGTAGCTCTCTTGCCAGCAGAGGTCCGGACTTCTGGGCTTCTGGGCTTCTTCTCTTCTCTTCTCTTCTCCAGATGTTGACACGACGCTCTCTCCGGCTGGACTGCTCTCCGAGGGCTGCGTTGTGACTTATATAGGCGGAGACCCCGCCCCCTTTTGATGTCACAGTCCCTGGGCATGCTGGGACTGTGACGTTTTAGGGGGCGTGGTCACTGGGTGATGTTGACCACGCCCCCTAAAACGTCACAGTCCCAGCATGCCCAGGGACTGTGACATCAAAAGGGGGCGGGGTCTCCGCCTATATAAGTCACAACGCAGCCCTCGGAGAGCAGTCCAGCCGGAGAGAGCGTCGTGTCAACATCTGGAGAAGAGAAGAAGCCCAGAAGTCCGGACCTCTGCTGGCAAGAGAGCTACCTGAAGACAGCAGAGGAGCCGGCCGAAGAACAGGAACACCGGGAGAAGAGAGCGGAGAAGAACCAACCGGACGCCGGGAGAAGATGAAGCGGAGGGACCCCCGAAGCCGGAAGAAGACCCCCGAAGCCGGAGGAAGATCCCCCCCCCCCGGAGCTGTTTAATAAAATATTTTAAAAACCTGTGTAGTGTGTTTTATTACTTACACTTTTTTCCTAGGTAAATGGGTAGGGGTACCATGTACCCCATACTCATTTACATAGGGTGGGGGGCCGGGATCTGGGGGCCCCCTTATTAAAGGGGGCTCCCAGATTCCGATAAGCCCCCGCCCGCAGACCCCGACAACCAACGGCCAGGGTTGTCGGGAAGAGGCCCTTGTCCTCATCAACATGGGGACAAGGTGCTTTGGGGGGGGGGGGGCGCAGGGCGCCCCCCTCCCCCAAAGCACCCACCCCCATGTTGAGGGCATGCGGCCTGGTACGGTTCAGGAGGGGGGGGGCGCTCGCTCGTCCCCACCCCCTTTCCTGACCGGCCAGGCTGCGTGCTCGGATCGGGGTCTGGTATGGATTTTAGGGGGGACCCCACGCCGTTTTTTTCGGCGTAGGGGCTTCCCTTTATAATCCATACCAGACCTAAGGGCCTGGTATGCCCCGCGCTCGCCGCAATAGGAAAATTTGTTTTTCCTATTGCAGCGAGCGTGAGATGCAATACCCTGCCCTCGTGTTGTATCTGGTCCGTCGGACCAGCCTACACACGAGCGGGCTTTCCGTCGGACCAGCACACACACGAGCGGACTTTCCGCCCGAAACTGAGTCCGGCGGAAAGATTTAGAACTTTCTTCAAATCTAGGTCCGGCGGGCTTTTGGGAAAAAGTCCGCCGGAAAAGTCCGCCGGTGCCTACACACGGGCGGATTGTCCGGCACACTCTGGTCCGCCGGACCAAGTATGCCGGAAAGTCCGACCGTGTGTACGCGGCATAAGGCATCTGACCCTTGTGCTAGCAGATCCTTTGTTCTTGACACAAAGCTGTCCAGTTTTTTGTTGAACCTGGACGCAAACAGGTCTACATCTGTGGTACACCAATTTTGACATATGGTCTGAAATATGTCGGGGTGTAGAGACCATTCTCCTGGACACAGGTGCTGGCGGCTTAGAAAATCCGCCTGCCAATTTTCTACCCCTAGAATAAAGACCCCAGGCAAGCAAGGAATATGCCTTTCTGCCCAGAAAAAAATGTGATTCACCTCCTTTTGGGCATCCAGGCTCCTGGTGCCTCCTTGGTGATTGATATAAGCCACAGCCATGGCATTGTCGGACTGTATCCAGACAGGATGACCTTGTAGCCTGAAAGTCCAGACCTTGAGGACTAGATGAATTGTCCGAATTTCCAGAATGTTGATGGGCAAGAGCCTTTCGGCTCTGGACCATCTTCCCTTTGTGGAAGCTTCTTCCAGAACTGCTCCCCAGCCTATTAGGCTGGCATCTGTGGTTACGAGTTTCCAAGTAACTAGGACAAAGGACTTTCCTTTTAGAAGATTCTTGGCCAGTAACCACCAATTGAGGCTCTGGCACACCCCTGGGGATAGGCACATTGGAAGATTGGAAGGAACAGCATCGAAAGAGGTGACCATTTTCCCCAATAGTCTCATACATAGTCGGATGGAGGGATTTCTCCTTGCTGTGACTGCCTGGACCAAATCTTTTATGGCCCTGGCTTTTGATCTGGGTAAGAACACTCTGCTTTGGACTGTGTCTATGACCATGCCCAAATACTCCAGCCTTTTAGGGGCTGCAAGGAGGATTTCTCTAGATTGAGGACCCAGCTTAGGTACTCTAAGTACTTTACCGTGCAGAGCACATTGTGGCTTAGGCGTGTTATGGACTGTTCTATGAGTAGCAAATAGTCCAGATAAGCTGTCAGTTATGCCCTGAGCCCTTCGATTTGCCACGGGCGGGGCTAGAACTTTTGTGAACATTCGAGGAGCGGTAGCAAGACCAAAAAGAAGGGCCACAAATTTAAAGTGGCGCCGATCCACCGCAAACCTTAGGAATCTTTGGTGAGCGGGAAATATTGGCACATGCAAATATGCATCTTTGATGTCTATTGATGCCAGGAATTCTCCCCCCTGAAGGGTGGACACTACTGAGCGGATAGACTCCATGCGGAAAGGACGATTCAGGTCTTTTAGATCCAGAATAGGTCTGACATCTCTGTTTGGTTTTGGAACGGTAAAGAGGTTTGAGTAGAACCCTGAGTCTTGCTCTTCCGGGGCCACTTCTATAATTACTCCTTGGGATAACAGACGTTCTAAGGCCAGAAGTAAGGGCCTTCTTTTTTCTGGATCCCTGGAGACTCTTGACCTTAGGGAACGAGATGGCGGAAGCTCCCGGAACTCTAGCTTGTAGCCCAGAGACACCGTGAAGGCTACCCATCTGTCCTGAATCTCTTCCCACAAACTGCAGCAGCCTTCCCCCTACTCGAGTGAGTGTGGGCGCCCCTTCATAGGGAAGCTTTGGGGTTCTGTTTACCAGATCTTGGACCCCAAGGTTTCTTTTGCCCTTGGGGTTGACTTTGGACCTTTCCCCTAGTATTTGATTGGGGAGGCCGTCGTCACTGCCTGGAGGATGAGGCTCCAGGGGCTGGGGACAGAGAACGTCTAAATGAATAACATTTACTCTTCCTTTTGACCAGTAACAACATGGTTTTACCCTCGGTAATCTTCTGGATATATTTGTCCAGATCATCCCCAAACGGGCGTTCTCCACGAAACGGGAACCAAGTTAAATATTTTTGCATGAAGCCTCAGCTGCCCAATGTTTAAGCCAAAGGGACCTGCGCATGTGTACCAGCAGGAGAGTGAGGCGAGATGCTTGCTGAGCAGAATCCATAATGGCATCAACCATAAAACACAAGGCCTGCATAAACCTCGGTCTCCTCAGTGGAAAGAAGTCTAAGAACCTGCTTCGTTTGTTCCTTGAGGAACTGGCACATGCCAATTGCTGCGACCGTAGGCTGGACCACAGAGCCCGCCACAGAGAAAGAGGCTTTAAATAAAGTTTCCAACTTTTTGTCAGTTGGATCCTTAAACCCTTGAGCATTGTCCACAGGACAGGTCAGGCTCTTATTTACACAAGAAACAGCCGCATCTATGGCTGGGACTCCCCATTTCTTGGTGAAACTTTCCTCCACCGGATAAAGCATAGAAAACCTTTTAGGAGAAAATAGTTTATCTGGGTGACCCCAGTCCTCGTACAACAATTCATCCAGAAAAGGATGAGTTGAAATGGCAGCCTCAGCAGAGGGCAATCTGTATGTGGAACACACCAATTCAGTATAGTATTGCACCTGCGCTTTGAAGGCCTGGGAGGTAGAAGAGAGCTTCTCCTCTTCCCCCTATTCGTCCGACTGCACCTGATCCCTATCCTCAGATATTTCCTCATTATCAGAATGCTCATCCGATAGGGAACCCAAAGCAGAGGGAGGGGATCTACCCCTTTTTCAGCTATTTTTTAAGGAAGCTGTGACAAAGGTAGTAATCCTTCCTTCTAAACCATCCAATGCAGCCTTCAAAGCGTCTTCTGTGACATAAACAGGGACTGAAACATTGGGAGAGGCTGCAAAACCTGACAGGGGTACAGACTTTTACTGTGAGGCTGCCTCCAGTCCTGCAGGGGGGATAGTAAACTGCAGGCATATCCAGAACTTCTCCCTAGATGTAGGCGGTGATTTTCTGGTGCCTCTTTTACCTCCCCGTGAAGCCCTCTTACGAGACATAGTCCTAAACTGCAAAGCGGTAAACTGCAAGAGGTACTAGTGTAAAGTGCAATCACTGTTGTGCTATAGTCTTACAATATAAATATTAGCTACAAACTGCACAACCTGATGCAGAGTAGGTGTCCTAGGTTTGCCTGGATCCAATCCACTGAGATGCTTACTGCCCACGGCTCTGTGTCCTACCGCTTACTCTGGCACCTTGGGCTTTAAAAAAAAGGCTGCTTTGCACCTGCGCACTGGTGTGCCGCAACCACGCCCCCCTCTTTCCCTGCCCACCCTGCCATAAAAGCGTGCCCAGGACCATCATGGCGGCGGCCGGGGCGAGGGGGGAGAAAGGAGATCCCCTGAGGACTGCATGGGATCCCCGGACTGCGTGGGATCCCTCCCTTTCAGTTTATGTGGCAGAGCCTGCAGCAGAGGAGGTGAGCGGCTTCTTAGACCAACAAGTGGGAATGGTGCTGTGCTAATCCTAAAATAGGCTCTAATAAATAGGTGCAGGCGTGTTACAATTTCCTTAGGTGGGGGACTTCTCTCCTGCCCTCAATCAAGCATATGGTAGTAGTCTCAAACAAAAAGAAGGTGTAACGCTGTGCTAAAACAATATATACATAAACAAATAAAAGAAATCAAGCTCACCTAAATGGTCCTAAATAGGACCATATATGTTAAATATCAACATAGGTATATGCAATGTAAACACTTTGTTTAAGGTGCAAAAATAAATGTAAAAAGAATAAATTTAAATAAATTATAACCAAAGGTACAATGTGACAATCAGTGCCCAAGTAATTACACAATGTCTGTGACAAAGGAATAAAGTGTCCAGTGCCAACAGTAAGTGCTCACAATTATATGAAAACAATGCTGTAAATCAATAGAACCGTGATTTGTGCAGCTAAATTAAATCACTACAAAATAGATCACATAAAGGCAGATACAGCCAATAAATACAATGTTACAATGAATGTCCAAAGTGATCACAGTAACTGTGCAACGTGCAGTAAAGTGTCCAGCGCCAACAGAGTGTGCTCACAGTTATTAAAAACAATATTACAGTTCGGTAAAAGGTGACTTTGTGCAGCAGTAAACAACTCCAATGCTTCATTGGTAGTGCCAAACAGTGAAATGGTGCAGGCAGCAATTAGATATTAGCATCACTTGCTAAGAAGAGTGGTGAATGTGAAGTGTATGGCGTAGTCCTCTCCATGCAACAATCCTCTAATGGTAGATAATGGCCCCTTACCTCACTACACTGAGGCTACAGCATAGAGCAATCAGCGCTTGTGGTGTCTCCTGAGTCTTGGGCTGTCATACATTAGACCTCAGATCCATGGGGAACATCATGACCAAAGAAGAGATAAAGATGCCATATAGTGTAGTATTTAAGAGTATTAAGGCTTTATTTAACAATAACACAAACGGGGTACTCTCACAGTGAAAATAGCAGGGGGTACAGTGTATCCAGACGAGCGGCGAGCTCGTACACTGCTGACAGTGGGAGGTGCCTGTCCCTACGCGTGGCGTCACGGGTCACGTGGCTTCCCCTGATGAAATACAGCCCCAAACTTACAAGGAACCTCCACCATGCTTTACTTTTGCCTGCAGACACTCATTATTGTACCATTTGCCAGCCCTTTGGCCAACAAACTGCCTCCTGCTACAGCCAAATGTTTTTACACCCTAGTTCCTATGTTTTTGTCCATCGTTGAGTGACTTAGCCTTGTTTCCACGTCGGAGGTGTGGCTTTTTGGCTGTAATTCTTCCATAAGGACCACTTTTGGCAAGACTTCTCTGGGTACAGTAGTTAGATGTATCTGTGTCCCACTGGTTTCCACCATTTCTGTTCTGATGACACTGCTGGATATCTTCCAATGTAAAAATGTCAATATCTTCCAAAGTCTTATCGGCTGCATTAAGTTTCCATGGCCAACCTCTACGTCTACAGCCCCCAGCGTTGCCAGTTTCTCTGTGCTTCTTCAAAAGCGCTTTAAAAGCACATCTTGAGACCCTACTCTGCTTTGAAATCTTTGCCTGAGAGAGACCTTGCCGATGCAGAATAACTGCCTTGTGTCTTGTTGTGCTCAGTCTTGCCATTAACTATGACCTGTGACATGAAACTGTCCTTCACAACCTCACCTCAGTAGCAGAGTTTGGCTGCTCCCCACCCAGTTTTAAGCCTCCTACACACCTGTTTCTGTTTCACTTAATGACTGTTTCCTTCTACATATGAAATTGATGATCATTAGCACCTACTTGGTATATCATACACCTAACTCTAATCCTACCAACCCCCTGACTTTGTGCAAGTGTAAGAATTGATGCTGGCTTGAAGCCAAAGGATAGTCACACCAAACCTTGATTTGATTTAGATTCTTCTTCTGTTTGCTCGCTGAATTTTGTAAATTGATAAAAACAAACAATTCAAGTAAATATATTTTTGAAAGCATTCTTACTTTACAGCAGTTCTTCACATCTATACACCACTTAACACTGCGCCTTGAAAATTCTCTAGTGATTCATTCAATTATATAAGTGATGTGTATGTATAAGTAAGACAAGCTAAACCAAAAATGCAATGTATAAAAAACATTACAATTAAAATCTAAAACTGATAAATGTAAAGTGTTGGCTGCAGCCTCCTTAATACAAAGTGTGTCATACATGAAATCAAAAAGTGTTAATAGATTCCAGGAGGCGCTACAATTGATTTAGTGCCTCCTGGAATCAAAGAACACATTTCTTCACATCTACCTAAAACTTTTGCTCAATACTGTGTATTTATGTGTGTGTTTATTAACTACAGTGCCTTGAAAAAGTATTCATACCCCTTGAAATTTTCCACATTATGTCATGTTATATCCAAAAACTTAAATGTATTTTATGTGATAGACCAACACAAAGTGAAGTGGAAGGAAAATGATGAATCAAGGTTTTTGGTCCGGTTAGTGAAACCAACACCCTAGCTAAAGACACCTCATCCCAGTAAATGTGAATACAAAACAGGGGGGAGGAAGGACATTGAGGGGATTTTAACGGTGTCAAATATAGAAATGCGCAATTACCGTATTATAAATAAAATGTAATTTTTATTAACATAACATGGTTAAAAACGAACATACTGTTACACGACAATAGAAGATTATAAGCAATTGGTGGTCAAAAATCGTTACAGGTGAGTAGTAAGTCGCAGCAGAGCATATTGCACATTAACCTGACATGTTTCGCTTTTATAGCTTCCTCAGGGGATGTGCAAGAGATTTTAATTTTTACTGAGACCACTGAATAAATAAATAGAGAGAAACGAGGTTACAACAATCGTTTAAAACAATACAATGAAATAATACATACAAGGATGTTAATTTAGATATGAACCTAGTTGCCTATAAAACTCAACACTTACCCTGTACATATTTTGCACCCATGAATCACCTGGCCGGATCCCTAACTGAGCCCCACAAGACCGAATCCAGGGGGGTCAGTTTGGCACAGCCATAGAGGGCTGATAGGGGGACACTATGGAACAACAAAATTACCATAGGGTTATATTGTTGGGTAAATGACTTAAAATTAAAGCAAGAAATTGTATAATGTGATAATAAAATAATATAATAATGATGATTATATGGGGGGGAGGGACATAAGTCTCCTAAATTAAATTACATACTTACATCAAAGTCACTGATGGTATGAGTATTCTGATTGTCTGTATGGAGAATATGTTGAAAGGACTTCAATCAAAAACTGTGTGGAATTGAATGCAAGGGCAGGCTAAAGGATGGTGGAAGGAGTATTGTAATTAATGACTTATAAGGTTAATTTTAATAATAAAGTGAGATATACGGTGCTGCATTTTTATTGTAGGGAGTGATAAAGGTAGTAATGAATGGTGATAGGGAAACAACAACGATAATGGACACCGTACAGAAGGGGTGGATAATAGCCAACCATCCACACCTGAGCATTATGAAACCAGGAAAATTACTTGCTTATATAAACACAAAAGGAAAGAGGTAACATAACCCCAAAGATGAAGATAGTAGATGTGTGAATAACCTCTTCCAGATAGACGAGTAATAATGAGCAGTGAACAAAGGGTGTGAAAGTAAATTATAAATAGTTGGTGCATTCCAGAGCGTCTTACCTTACAGATTGGGCCACAGTGCAGTGTCTCCTGCCGGCTCAGGCTGAATAGACAGCCTGATGGGCCGGTTTAAATCAGCCCTCCAACGAGCCGGCGTGTGACGTCGCCGGCTCGACGCGGACGTAAGAGACGCCTATGCGCATGTGCACCGGCTGCCCCCCATATAATCATCATTATTATATTATTTTATTATCACATTATACAATTTCTTGCTTTCATTTTAAGTCATTTACCCAACAATATAACCCTATGGTAATTTTGTTGTTTCATAGTGTCCCCCTATCAGCCCTCTATGGCTGTGCCAAACTGACCCCCCGGATTCGGTCTTGTGGGGCTCAGTTAGGGATCCGGCCAGGTGATTCATGGGTGCAAAATATGTACAGGGTAAGTGTCGAGTTTTATAGGCAACTAGGTTCATATCTAAATTAACATCCTTGTATGTATTATTTCATTGTATTGTTTTAAACGATTGTTGTAACCTCGTTTATCTCTATTTATTTATTCAGTGGTCTCTGTAAAAATTAAAATCTCTTGCACATCCCCTGAGGAAGCTATAAAAGCGAAACATGTCGGGTTAATGTGCAATATGCTCTGCTGCGACTTACTACTCACCTGTAACGATTTTTGACCACCAATTGCTTATAATCATCTATTGTCGTGTAACAGTATGTTAGTTTTTAACCATGTTATGTTAATAAAAATTTCATTTTATTTATAATACGGTAATTGCGCATTTCTATATTTGACACCGTTAAAATCCCCTTAATGTCCTTCCTCCCCCCATGTTTTGTATTCACATTTACTGGGATGAGGTGTCTTTAGCTAGGGTGTTGGTTTCACCAACCGGACCAAAAACCTTGATTTCTATCTCAGTACACATCCCCTTCGGTCCGTTTGTTGACAACACAACAAAAATCAAAAAATTAATCTTATTTTCTTTTTTCACAAAAAAACGTTTTTGAGGTGCCTTTTTCTAGCCTGATATATAGTTGGTTATATACTGTAACTATGTTTGATAAACTGTGTAACCATGGGGTATAATATTTAATCTACAATCTTCACATCTCCTTTAGTCTTGGTTCTCCAGGCTTATTGTGCACTTTCACTCCCCTATCCATTTTCTCCTATTTTTCCTTTCCCCTTGCTTCTTTTTCTTCTTCCTCAGTATGGCCACTTTCAGTGGAGAGGCCTGGAAGGGCCTCATGGACAGAATCCAACAGTCCCAGCACTCTGCGGAAATTTCTGACCAGGACCTGGATCAGGCCTTTCTTAGACTTCAACGGCTTCTTGAACGTAAAGTAAGAACATTTTGGCATAGAAAATATTTTCAAAAATATATGGATAACAACATAGCCCCTTGGGGACTTACAGTACAAATCTTCCCCAATTTGAAAAAAATTGAGGAATCCTTAAAAATCAGTTGGGAAAACAACTTACAGGCATGCTCACAGGGCATGATGTCCATATTATGCACACAATATGATGTTGAACTAAAATCTCTAGATGATTCTACCTCATGGTGGTATGAGGATTATACACTCATCTCCACTAGCACTCGATTTCAAAAGAAGGAACAAGACCTTAAAACGCACATGGAAAGATATACTTTAAACATTATTCGTACTAAAGAAAACAATTTTTTAAGGGATATGAGTGCACATACCAACGGTTTCGCATGTAAATGGACCCAAAACACAAATACTAGAAACAGATCCTCCCATTATAATTTTGAATTCAATACCAAAAATAAAAATGACAATGATATCAATCTTTCTTCATCCTCCTCATCTCTCTCATCCAATCAGTCCACTATTTATCGCAATCTATCAGGGGATAGACTACCTAAGAGGCGTAAAGGCAACTCAGACGCTGCCTCTACTGAGTCGATGACACACCATTTGGGCAATTCGTCAGCACGCCGGCCACAACCGGCACAAACTAAACAAGTTTCTACAGGACAAACCCATTTACCTCAACCATCATATTCCACTAGTCGTGGACCTCAGGCTTTGGCTTCACTTTCCATGGTGCCTATAGCACCAACCACATCTAACACGGCCTCCCCTTTACATCCCAATCCTCCTAAAAAAACAAATACTAATGAAGCTATCATTTCCCCTTCGGGCACCCCAGTACCATCTGACATCAAACTAGCTTCCCTTTTTTAAGGGAAAGACTAAAACCTAAATACCTGCCTGATCCCACACCCACTGTTATTGACGGTGAAGAAAAAAAAACCTCCATCTGTCAATAATTAATTTGTCTTCTTATAATCTAACCAACATTGAAACACAAGTCCTACAATTAGGCCTCACATTTTGTCCGGACTCTCAATGTGACAAATTCTCACTTATCAAAGATCTACACTTGTCTGCGCGTAGACTCTTATATAGAACCATCTTTGATAAACCCCTGTCTGCTATAGACTGTGACTCTAACATCCAAGAAAGTATTGAGGATTATCAAGCTCTTGAGGATCTGATGGAACTCTGGGAGGAGGGACACACCACCGACGATGACGCGGTTCGTATTTCTCCACCCGCACTATCGGTCGCTGGTGTGTCTTCCCCCCCCTCAGTCCTTCAAACCTAAATTCAGACTTTTTCCCCTTTTAAATACCAACCCAAACATTTGGGCATTTATACAACAAACAACTAAAGAAATTGAGAAACTCAAAATCCCTACCACCAAAACCTGTAATTTGACTCCAGAACAAAGCGACGCAGTTAAGTCCCTACAAACCAATCCCGACATAATAATCAAACCCTCAGACAAGGGGGGAACTTTGTTGTCATGAGCATCTCCCAATATATAAATATGTGCCAGAATATTCTCAAAAATCGTAACTGGTATCGTCCCATCTCCAAAACAGTTATTAAGAACTTTGATGTTCAATATCGTACAATCATTTTCCGAGCCTACCGTCAGGGAATTATAGATCAAAACACCTTAAGTTTCTTAAATGTTAGGGATCCAAGGATCCCAACATTTTACGCATTACCAAAGGTTCACAAGTCACTGACGGAACCTCCAGGACGTCCCATTATTTTTGGATGCTCAAGTCTTACTGAAAACGCCAGTTCTCTGGTAGATAGCTATTTACAACCTCACGTAACGGCACTCTCATCATATATTAAGGATACGATTGATCTCCTGAAGACAATTGAGGACTTGTCCCTTCCCCCCAATACCTACTTAGTAGCATTGGATATTGAAAGCTTGTATAATGCTATTCCACATGATGCAGGACTTAAAGTAATACAGCAACATCTGGATGAGAGCGGTCCATCTTTTGCAAAATATAATGCCTTCATGAACTATATCTTGAGAAACAATGTGTTTGTCTTTAACTCCTCCCACTTCCTCCAGGTGCAGGGTGTTGCAATGGGGACCAAATGTGCCCCCTCCTATGCAAACCTGTACCTGGGGGGGGTGGGAGAAGGAGGTCCTCAGCAGGGATGATCTCAACCATCTTCATGACAACATTTTGGCTTGGTATCGTTTCATAGATGATGTCCTTATCTTTTGGTCAGGAACCCAAAATGAACTGAATGAATTTTTAAGCATTATTTCTATTAACAACTTTAATCTTAAATTTACTATGAACTACAGTCAGAGCAGCATTAACTTCCTTGACCTGGTTATTTCCATCAACGCAGACGGTAAACTTGACTCATCTCTCTACAGAAAGCCTTCAGCAGGGAACACTATCCTTCACGCTCGTAGCTCGCATCCCACTTCTTTGATTAAAAGCATTCCTTATAGTCAGTACCTAAGACTTAAACAAAATTGCAGTAGGGATCTTGACTTTAAAATTGCAGCTAGGGATTTATACAACCGGTTGAAAGCTAGAGGGTATAGTCATGCCTGCCTTAAAAAAGCTTTTAACAGAGCCAACTCACAAAACAGGAATTCACTAATATTTTTAAATAAGCAGGTTTAAAAGTTAGACAATGTACGAATTATCACTCAATATTCCTGTCAGCATCAACAATTCAGACGCATATTGAAAAAATTCTGGCCACTTCTATCTGCAGATCCCACTGTGAGCAAGTACATAAAAAATGTTCCTGAAATCACCTTTAAACGAGCTCCTTCTTTAAAGGACCAATTAGTCCGAAGCCATTTCAGAATTAAACAACCACCTCCAGAATTAATGAATTGCGGCACTTTCCCTTGTGGTACATGCGATATATGCGAATATATCGCTGCAAAAACCAAATTTAAATTACCCAACGGTAGATGGCATTCCATTCGCTTTAGAGTCACCTGCCAAACACCTGGCATTGTATATTTTGCTCAATGCCGGTGTGGGGGCTTTTATATAGGCAAAACAAAAAGACAGTTTTATAAACGTATACGAGATCATATCAACCCATAAAAAAACACAAAATGGATACTGCCATCAGCCGACATATCGGCATACACCACGACTTCAACCCGCAATTCATTAAATTCTTTGCGCTTGAGCACATCCCTCCAGACTCTCGCGGTGGTAGCGTTGATCGCACATTACTACAGCTAGAAGCTCGCTGGATTTACAACTTAAAAGCCACAATCTTTCCAGGCTTTAATGAAAATTTAAGTTTTAAATCCTTTCTATAGCCTCTTAATGCTATCAGAGATTCCCTCCCTCTCTCCTCTCTCACTGATTCTGTTCCCCATGCATCTGGAAGATCACCTCCATCTCATCCCCCCCTTTTGTGCCAGTCCCCTTCTATTTTTTCTTTCCCCATGGTATAATTTGCAGAATTATAGCTTTATTTTGTGTGTATTTCACAAATTATTTTTTGTTTTTTCATTTCTAATATTTCATATTCACTATATCTTGTTGTATAGCATGTATTAATCTCATATTTAGCAGATAATGAAATGTTATTATTTGTTTTTATGTTTTGAAAAATAAACATATTTGCCTTTGATATAATATCTAAACAATTTCTATTTCTCTAAATTGTGTAAATGAACGTAGTTGCCAACTTGACACTCCATTTTATCGTGTTTGAGCAATGTGTGGTATTGCTCCATCATTCCCATACATGTCTAATTTCCATCTTGTTATTTTCCCCGTAGATTGCACTTGGTCCCTGACCTCTGTCCCCACATTCACCGCCCCCGGGCGCCCGTATCGGCTAGCCATACGGACGCCCAGGGCTTGCCTTTTCCATTCTTTAGCAGGCCCATTCCACGCCCAGCACCGCCGGGCAGCCACTTTAAAATCTCAGGATGGCCTCGGCCTTCTGGGATTTTACCCCCCTCAGTACCATCACTGCGCTGGCATGGAGCTGCGGTGATTGGTGGAGGGGATCCGGGGCACTCCTACCTCCGTTGGACGTGCCCTGACCCCTCCCCCTCGCCGAGGGGCCTCCTGGTCAGTGTAGTCAGAGGCTAGGTGGCAGCCGGTGCGCATGCGCATAGGCGTCTCTTACGTCCGCGTCGAGCCGGTGACGTCACACGCCGGCTCGTCGGAGGGCTGATTTAAACCGGCCCATCAGGCTGTCCATTCAGCCTGAGCTGGAGGGAGACACTGCACTGTGGCCCAATCTGTAAGGTAAGACGCTATGGAATGCACCAACTATTTATAATTTACTTTCACACCCTTTGTTCACTGCTCATTATTACTCGTCTATCTGGAAGAGGTTATTCACACATCTACTATTTTCATCTTTGGGGTTATGTTACCTCTTTCCTTTTTTCTTTTGTGTTTATATAAGCAAGTAATTTTCCTGGTTTCATAATGCTCAGGTGTGGATGGTTGGCTATTATCCACCCCTTCTATTCACTATCGGTGTCCATTATCGTTGTTGTTTCCCTATCACCATTCATTACTACCTTTATCACTCCCTACAATAAAAATGCAGCACTGTATATCTCACTTTATTATTAAAATTAACCTTATAAGTCATTAATTACAATACTCCTTCCACCATCCTTTAGCCTGCCCTTGCATTCAATTCCACACAGTTTTTGATTGAAGTCCTTTCAACATGTTCTCCATACAGACAATCAGAATACTCATACCATCAGTGACTTTGATGTAAGTATGTAATTTAATTTAGGAGACTTATGTCCCTCCCCCCCATATAATCATCATTATATTATTTTATTATCACATTATACAATTTCTTGCTTTAATTTTAAGTCATTTACCCAACAATATAACCCTATGGTAATTTTGTTGTTCCATAGTGTCCCCCTATCAGCCCTCTATGGCTGTGCCAAACTGACCCCCCTGGAGTCGGTCTTGTGGGGCTCAGTTAGGGATCCGGCCAGGTGATTCATGGGTGCAAAATATGTACAGGGTAAGTGTTGAGTTTTATAGGCAACTAAGTTCATATCTAAATTAACATCCTTGTATGTATTATTTCATTGTATTGTTTTAAACGATTGTTGTAACCTCGTTTCTCTCTATTTATTTATTCAGTGGTCTCAGTAAAAATTAAAAATTAAAATCTCTTGCACATCCCCTGAGGAAGCTATAAAAGCGAAACATGTCGGGTTAATGTGCAATATGCTCTGCTGCGACTTACTACTCACTTGTAACGATTTTTGACCACCAATTGCTTATAATCATCTATTGTCATGTAACAGTATGTTCGTTTTTAACCATGTTATGTTAATAAAAATTACATTTTATTTATAATACGGTAATTGCGCATTTCTATATTTGACACCGTTTAAATCCCCTCAATGTCCTTCCTCCCCCCCTGTTTTGTATTCGAAAATGATGAATGGTTTTCAATTAAAAAAAAAAATTATCTGATAAGTGGCGTTCATTTGTTAAAGCCCTATTTACTCTGATACCCCTAACTAAAATCTAGTAGAACCAATTGCCTTCAGAGGTAACCTAATTAGTAAATAGAGTCCACCTGTGTGTAATTTATTCTCAGTATAAATACAGCTGTTGTGTAAAGCCCTCAGAGGTTTGTTAGAGAACCTTAGTGAACAAACAGCATTATGAAGGCCAAGGGACACACCAGACAGGTCAGGGATAAAGTTGTGGAAAAGTTTAAAGCAGCGTTAGGTTATGAAAAAAATATCCCAAGCTTTGAACATCTTACTGAGCACTGTTCAAACCATCATCCGAAAATAAAGTATGGCACAACTGCAAACCTACCAAGACATGGCCATCCCCTTTAACTACTTTTCGACCAGCCACAGCAGATATACTGCGGCAAGCTGGCTCCACTGCGCGAATTGCCGTACTGGTACAGCACTCACGCCAGAGGGTAGGGGGCGCTCACGCCCGCGCCACAATCGGATTAGTTTCAGGCCCGATCAGTCTACAGGCTCAGGCCAATGATTTCTGGCCTGGACCTGCTGATCGGTTCTGGCGAACAACAGGGTGGCCTCTGCCTGTGTTTATATTACACAGGCAGAGGCCACCCTGTTGTTCGCCAGTGATTTCATCTCCCGTGTGGAGCCCTTTTCAATTCTAACGTAAGAGGAGAAGACATCACAGTGATTACACCAAGCACTACACTGACACCAGTACACATAGGCACGCTTTTAACCCCCTGATCGCTGCCCCCCCCCCAGTTAACCCTTTCACTCCTGTCATAGTGTCACCAAGTGCAGTTTTCAGAATTTTTCACTGGTCACTGTATTGGTGTCACTTGTGACACTAAACGTAGTTAGTGGTAGGCCCAGGTAGGTTTGGGTTGGGCAATATAGTGTATTTTTGTACATTGAAATTCAAAAAAAAATTTCTTTTTCCCAAAAATTGCGTTTGAAAAATCGCTGCACAGATACTTTGTGAAAAAAATGCAACACCCACCATTTTAATCTGTAGGGCCTCTGCTTTTAAAAAAAATATATATAATGTCTGTGGGTTCATAGTAATTTTCTAACAAAAAATATATATATTTATAACAAAAAGTGTCAGAAAGGACTTGGTGGTTCAAGTGGTTAGAAGAGTGGGTGATGTGTGGCATAAGCACAACATAAGCTGATGTTGGGCATAAAATGCCAGGACAGTTCACCCCCCCCCCCCAAATTACCCCTTTTTGGAAAGTAGACACCCTAAGCTATTTTCTGAGAGGCATGTTGAGTCCATTGAATATTTTATTTTTTGCCACAAGTTTTGGGAAAATTAAAAAATTAGTTTTGTTACACAAAGTTGTCACTACATGATATATTGCTCACACATGGCATAGGTATATGTGAAATTACACCCCAAAGTACATTCTGCAGCTTCGCCTGAGTATGGGGATACTACATGTGTAAGACTTTTTGGGAGCCTAGCTGCGCACAGGACCCGAAAACCAAACACCGCCTTCAGGATTTCTACGGGCATAAAATGGTGATTTTATTCCTCACTACCTATCAGTTTCAGGGGCCCTGAAATGTCAAGATAGCACAAATGACCCTATTTTGGAAAGTAGACACCACAAGGTATTTGCTAAGAAGCATGGTGAGTATTTTGCAGGGACAGGGAAGCTGGTCAGAGTTGATGAATGGAGCCAAATACAGGGCAATCTTAGAAGAAAACCTGTTATGCCGCGTACACACGATTGGACATTCCCACAACAAACTCCATGGATTTTTTCAGACAAATGTTGCTCAAACTTGTCTTGCATACACACGGTCACATAAATCTTGTTGAAAATTCCGAACGTCCAGAACGCGGTGACGTACGGTGCGCATGACGGCACTATAAAGAGGACGTTCAATAGCCATTGCACCACCCTTTGGGCTCCTTCTGCTAATCTCGTGTTAATAGAAGTTTGGTGAGAGACGATTCGCGCTTTTCAGCCTCGTGTTTTTCAGATCGTTACTGCTCTTCAGTTTGTGCTTGTGGGTTCGTATCTGTTTTTCAGTGCGTGTAGTCAGTTCACATTTGTTTTTCAGTGCGTATTTTATAGTACGTATTTGATTCTGCAGTGCGTTCTTGTCCGCTCGTTTCTGATTTTTAGCTCGCTTCTGTTTTTTAGTGCATTCTTTTAGTTCGTTCTGACCAGCCGACCGTTTTAAAGCCATGTTGCGGGTACGTACTCATCGTAGAGTTCGTGCTGTGCAGGGGCTTGTTATTGGGGTTCTTAGAACTTTGACCCAAGTTCAATCCATGAACAGGGCCGGGGAGGAGTTCATGGACCAAGAATTGGTTGCTCCAGCGTGACCAATTCTCGCACATGCCTTTTTTTGCGGGAGATCCAGGAGAATAATCCTGATGATTTCAGAAATTATCTCCGGATGACGGATCCTGTTTTTCACTGTCTGTTGGCTTTGCTGTCCCCTCATATTACCAAGCAGGACACCTGCATGCGGCAAGCCATCACTCCCGAACAGAGGCTAGTTGCCATGTTGCAGTACTTGGCGACGGGGAGAAGTCTGCAGGACATCAAGCTCTCGACAGGCATCTCCCCCCAGGCTCTGGGGATCATTATTCCAGAGACCTGTTCTGCCATCATTCAGGTTCTGCAGAAGGATATATTAAGATAAGATTTCTCCTTTAACATCACATTCTATGTATTTAATGTTTGCTAATGTATTGTATTTCTTTCATCATTCCCTAATTACCATGATTGTAATATGCCTTTGTCCCCATGCATATTTGCCTTCGCTAACCTCCCCAGCATGCTATCCTGGGCCCATACACACCTAGCCTAGTCACTTAACAATGTATTTTGTCGGCTCCGTAGTGCTTTACCCTAAACACCCCCTAAAATGTGTCCAAATGTTATTTGTGTCCTTAAATTTATGCAGAGTGCCTGAGGCTTTTTTGGGGGTCCCAAACTCATTTGGAACCCTCTCTCCCCCCAACAGCTAAGTCAACCTATACCAATCCTCTATCTGCTGACTTTACCCAACCCATACACACTATACCTACCTCTTTTGGGGTCATATTTATGGATGAATTCACCAAAGCATGTAGTCCAAGGGCCTGCCTGAATACTTTCAAATGGTACTGTTTAAAATTTTGTTCTCTTATTATCTTGATAGGTAATTGCAGAATTTAAAAATGTGCTTCAATTTGTACAGTGTGTATTCATATTTTTTTATTATGACACTTCTTACCTGTCCAGTGGGCTGCCAATAGTGTAAGTATGGAGGGGCTGGCCAAAGTTAAACACATTATTTATGCTTTCAGCTCTCATGGAAGTGGATTTTTACAATGGACCATCAGAGAGGGTGAGGAATCTGATAAGTGTACGTTATATATTTGTCTTTAAATACTACTTCAAATGTTATACTGATGTTGGCCAAGAATGTTTGTGTTTAAACTGCTTGCAGTGTTTATGTGCAAAATTACTAATTTGTTTTTTCTTGTTTGACTCCACAGTTTCCTTCAATGCCACAGGAATGGCAGACTGTGGCATCCCAGTTTTCCCAGCGGTGGGACTTTCCCAACTGCGGAGGGGCAATAGATGGGAAACACGTCCACATTGTACCCCCCCCCAACTCTTGGTCATACTATTATAATTACTATTATAATTACAAGGTTTTTAATAGTATAGTGTTGTTAGCGGTGGTGTCGGCGACTTACGAGCTTCTGTATGTGGACATGGGGAAAAATGGCCGGATGTCGGATGGTGGAGTCATTGCCCAGTCTGAGTTTTACAGACGGCTCCAGAATGGCAGCTTGGGCTTGCCACCTCCTGAAGACAATGTGGTGGGACTTCTGTTTGTCTTTGTTGGCCAGAGCCAGAAGAGTGGTTGAAAATGCCTTTGGAATAATGGCCAGCCTATTTCTGACAGCGATCCATATGGCGGAATATAAACTGAATCATATTGTCCTTACCTATTGCATTCTCCACAATTTCCTACGGAAAAATGCTATAAACTATGTGGTCTCAGTTGGGACTGAGGCCAGTATTCCAAATCAAACTACCTTGAACCTGGCCATCCTGGCTTGCCCCCCAAAAGCGCCCGCAAAGTTAGACAGAAGTATCTCGATTACTCGCAAATAAATATTTTTGGTATAAACTGAACTCCATATTTCATTTGATTTGCTGCTTGTGTTTCGTTTAGATGTCTCCTAGGTTCTCCAATGGCCTTTTCTATGGCCAGTTTCTTCAATAGTGTAAACGTAATTTATTTGATATATGAGGTGACACTCTTTTCTTCTGTAAAATATTATGTTGAGGGTCTGCTACACACACACCTTGTTTTTGTTGTTAATGTATGTAATGCATTAATGATAAAAATATTCATCATTTTCAGCACCATGAATGAATTTTGGGGAGTCACGAAAATGGCATGATTGTGGCAAATTATAAAGCACTGTGGGGGTTATTAACTAAAGGAAAATCCACTTTGCACTAAAGTGCACTTGGAGTGCTTAGTGAACTTGCCTTTAGGTAATAACCCCAAAACAACAGCTTACTCCAAAAACTGCTATTGAGCATTGAAAGAAGAAGCCACACATTGTTGAGTCTTAAAATTTTTACTTTGTGCACATTCACATGTGCGTTAGAAAAGGGTTTTTGAACAAACCAACATATTTTAGTAATAACGTTTTTGGTATAGACAGTGCAAATAGCCTTTTTTTGTGTTTAAAGGCATGTTTAAAACCATAAAACAATACCCAACTCAGAAACTTACAAAGTTCAACTTTGAAAAAATGAAGGCAAGATCAGACATTAGTATGTCCAAACTGTGTTGATCTTGCCTTCATCAGATGGAGTGATGTCACCCGTGTAAAAGGCAAATTTTGAAGATGCACACAAATTGAGATTCAAAATGGGGATTTCCCTCCTGATCCCATGCCTAATGTCAACATGTGCTAGTTCACACCATGGGGGATCAATGGACGTGTTTCGGGGGTGCAACCCCTTCCTCACAGCTACTTTAGTTGCGAGGAAGTGGTTGCACCCACCAAACGTGTACATTGATATCCCGTGATGGCAGATGACACACTGTGTGCATCTTCAAAATTTGGCTTTCAAGATACTTAAAAAATTGGTGAAAAATATCAAAAAAATGAAGACTTTATGTGTTTTTTAGAGTCTGCCTAAAATATCAATGATGTTTTTGAGTCTTTTTTCAACATCATTGATGTATTCCTTGATCTTCTGTAAATCACAATTGCAGACCATGATCTCCCCGATGAGGATCTGTGCACTTGCACTTGTGAAATGAGTTTCTTCTTCCACAACATCCACATCACCTTAAATTAAAAAAACACACCATGTATTACAAATATGCAGGCATACATCTATTACCTGAAGCTGTGGTCTTAGACACTCACCTGTTGTGGTCAGAATTTCGTCAGCTTCCAAAACCTCTCCTTCCTCCACATCCTCTGGTTGTTTCGGTGGTATTTCCCCTTCTTTAGGAGGTTGTGGGGCCCGGTGTCCTCAAATGTCCCGAGTTTTTTCTCCCCTATGTGTATTCAAAAAAGGTATACTTAGCACACAGATATTTGAGTCCAGAAATAGGTATATGAAATATTGCTTGGAAGCGTCGCACAGTTGTCTTTTTGGGCAGAGTTCCAAGCTGAAGACATTTTTCCCCTTTCTAAAGCTGGAATACTTACCTTTTTTGTACAATTTTCACACATGGAGACACCCCTAGTATCCACTGTAGCACCTGTGTGGGATACCCTAAAAAGTTTGTTCTGGTGTCCCACACTAGTGTTCCTGCGTCCAGATGTGTAAACAGCTGCTGAGTGTCCTCTCCTTGCACTGAATCAAGTTTACATTTCATTCTAGTTACAAACCCATCTAGACAACAATGTACTGACTTATTTTAATACAAATGGGCCTGAATAAATATAGTTAACCTGCATCTGCCAAAAACATCGTATTAGTGGACGAACGAACGATGTTTACTACAAACGATTACTGTGCCCACGAACCTGAAAGTTGCCATTTTAAACTGTACAACAGTAAAGAAAAGCACATGGAGCAGCATGCAAGTAA
Organism: Aquarana catesbeiana; assembly: GCF_042186555.1. Classification (NCBI taxonomy): domain Eukaryota; kingdom Metazoa; phylum Chordata; class Amphibia; order Anura; family Ranidae; genus Aquarana; species Aquarana catesbeiana. Next base: position 688,542,604 of record NC_133325.1, on the reverse strand, counting down.
TAAGAATAATAGGAACACATGACAACAACTTACTTTGAAAAACTTTCTTGATCCTTCTGTACTGATCGTGCTCCCTCAGCTTCCTCAGTTGATCCTTGGATCGCCGTACCCCAAAATTCCGGCGTAGACTCTTCACAGCATTAGTCATGATCTTGGCCTTTCTCACATTTGGGTTTGGATAAGGTCCATGCTTCCCATCATAGTCAGCCCTCTTCAAGATGTCCACAATCTCTACAAAGGACATATTTGAGGCCTTAAATCTCCTTCGGGATCGGGGTGTTCGTGGCTCCGGGCTTTCGTCGTTGCTGCTGTCTGCATGCACTTGCTCTTTCTCCGCCATGTGCTCTCCCCACTGCGCAGAAAGAGAAGGGGCAGGGAATAGACTAGAAAGAAGGCCAGGGGCGGCTGGAGTTTCACGCATGCGCAGTGTATATAAAGCGTAACACGTGTGCGTCGTACGTGGGATCTGTGAGCGGAGGAAAGAGTATCGGAAGCGCCGATCGTTAGAACGAAGGTACAATTTGAACTTGGGGACTCAGTGGTCTATACTGCTTATAGATTGAGGCCTATAGATTAGGAGAGTTTAGCCTGACATTAGGCTTTGTCTTCTGTTGTGTCTTGCAGAGAAAATGGATGGCTTCAATGACCACAACTTCCTCCCCATATTCCAAGACCAGTACAGGGAGCTGCCCTGTCTGTGGCAGGTGAAACATCCGCATTATAATCATAAACAAAAGAGGCAGGCAGTGCTAGAGAAACTGCTGGAGTTGGTGAAGCTGGTGGTCCCCACGGCAAACATCACCTTTTTAAAAGCCAAAATTGGTGGCCTGAGGAGCACTTATCATAGGGAGTGTAATAAGTAGGGATGAGCCGAACACCCCCCCTGTTCGGTTCGCACCAGAACTTGCGAACAGGCAAAACATTTGTGCGAACACCGTTAAAGTCTATGGGACACGAACATGAATAATCAAAAGTGCTAATTTTAAAGGCTTATATTCAAGTTATTGTCATAAAAAGTGTTTGGGGACCTGGGTCCTGCCCCAGGGGACATGGATCAATGCAAAAAAAAGTTTTAAAAACGTCCGTTTTTTCGGCAGCAGTGATTTTCATAATGCTTAAAGTGAAACAATAAAAGTGTAATATTCCTTTAAATTTCGTACCTGGGGGGTGTCTATAGTATGCCTGTAAAGGGGCGCATGTTTCCCATGTTTAGAACAGTCTGACAGCAAGATGACATTTCAAAGGAAAAAAGTCATTCAAAACTACTTGCGGCTATTAATGAATTGCCGGTCCGACAATACACATAAAAGTTCATTGATAAAAAGGGCATGGGAATTCCCCACAAAATTTTTTATTAAAAAATGACGTGGGGGGTCCCCCTAAATTCCATACCAGGCCCTTCAGGTCTGGTATAGATATTAAGGGGAACCCCTGCCAAATTTTTTTTTTTAAATGGCGTGGGGTCCCCCTCAAAATCTATACCAGACCCTTCAGGTCTGGTATGGATTTTAGGGGGAACCCCGCGCCAAAATTAAAAAAAAAATGGTGTGGGGTCCCCCCAAAAATCCATACCAGACCCTTAAAGGAATTGTCAAAAACTGTCTCTTGTCATTTTTAACATTTTTGACAGTTTTTTTGTGAAATGGTAGGGGTACTCCCTTACCATTTCTCACAGGGGGGAGGGCCGAGATCTGGGGGTCCCCTTGTTAAAGGGGGCTTCCAGATTCTGATAAGCCCCCCGCCCACAGACCCCCAAAACCACCGGGCAAGGGTTGTGGGGATGAGGCCCTTGTCCCCACCAACATGGGGACAAGGTGTTTTTGGGGACTACCCCAAAGCACCCTCCCAATGTTGAGGGCATGTGGTCTGGTACGGTTCAGGAGGAGGGGCGCTCTCTCGTCCCCCCCTTTTCCTGCGGCCTGCCAGGTTGCGTGCTCGGATAAGGGTCTGGTATGGATTTTTGGGGGGACCCCACGCCAAATTTAAAAAAAAAATGGCGTGGGGTCCCACCTGGAGGGTCTGGTATAGATTTTGAGGGGGACCCCATGCCATTTTTTTTTTAAATTTTGGCCGGGGTTCCCCTTAATATCCATACCAGACCTGAAGGGCCTGGTATGGAATTTAGGGGGACCCCCCACGTCATTTTTTTTTATTTTGGTTCGGGGTTCCCCTGTGGGGAATTCCCATGCCATTTTTATCAATGAACTTTTATGTGTATTGTCGGACCGGCAATTCGTTAATAGCCACGAGTAGTTTTAAATGACTTTTTTTCCTTTGAAATGTCATTTTGCTGTCAGACTGTTCTAAACACGGGAAACATGCGCCCCTTTACAGGCATACTATAGACACCCCCCAGGTATGAAATTTAAAGGAATTTTACACTTTTATTGTTTCACTTTAAGCATTATTAAAATCACTGCTCCCGAAAAAACTGACGTTTTTAAAACTTTTTTTTGCATTGATCCATGTCCCCTGGGGCAGGACCCAGGTCCCCAAACACTTTTTATGACAATAACTTGCATATAAGCCCATATATTGCATATAATTAGCACTTTTAATTTCTCCCATAGACTTTTAAAGGGTGTTCCGTGGCTTTCGAATTTGCCGCGAACACCCCAAATTGTTCGCTGTTCGGCGCACTGGCGACATGAGTTTGACTCGAACTCGAAGCTCATCCCTAGTAATAAGGTCCAGGTATCCATGAGATCAGGAGCAGCAGCAGATGCCATTTATGTCCCCAGGCTGTGGTACTATTACAGACTTCATTTTCTGTCAGACCAGACTGAAGTCAGGCAATCCCTCTCAACCCTTCCTTCCACTCTTCCTTCCACCCCAGCTGAGGCTTCCGACATCCAACCTGGGCCTTCCAGCCTGGAAGAAGAAGTGGAGGAGCCCGGCTTAAGTCAGGTATAACATTGTTCAACATATTTCTGTTTGGGACAAGAAGGAAAAATGCAGGGGTCAGAATGATAGTCTTTTCTATTTGGTAATATTCAATTTGCAACGGTCATGAGCTGAAAATTGTGTGTGATTGATGAACCAAGTACTAAAACTATGTACTTTTTTCATACACAGGAAAGCCTCAGCAAGGAGGAGGGCGTGGAATGTGGCAGCCAGGAGGAGGCTGTGGAATGTGGCAGCCAGGAGGTGGCGGGGCCCAGTAGTAGCCTGATAGAATCCCAGGTCCCTCCCCTCTGCCTTCCAACCAAAAGGCCCAGGAAGGGGAGTAATGTGCAGGAGGCAGCGATTGGGCTGATTCGGGAGGCTAAGGCGGCCCTCAGAGCCACCCCCACTCTTCAAGAGGCCTTTGCCTGCATGACTGCCAGCAAAATGCAGGAAATGGAGGAGGGCCAATGCCTCTTGTGTGAGGAAATTATGTATACAACCCTAAATAAGGGGTTGAGGGACCAAATCAAAACCAAAACTCACCTGTGTGAGTTGGACCATCCTCCTCCTCCACCTCCTGCCACACCTCCAACACCACAGCCACAGCCTGGAAGCAAGCAGGGAAGGAAGAGTGCAAATAAGACAAGAAAGTGATGGCCTGGGTTCAGTCTGGTCTGACAAAAGACGCAGGCTGTTGTATGAACACAGCCTGGGGACATATATGTAATCTGCTGCTGTTCCTGATCTCTTGTAGTCCGGGACCAGATTGTGCTCACTATTATATGGACTCCTCAGGCTACCAATTTTGGGTGTAAAATAGTTGATGTGTGCCCTGGGGTACAAAGGCTTCACCAATTTCACCAGTTTCTCCAGCGTTGCCTTCCTCTTTATTTTATTATGACCCATAATAAATGGCTATTTTGTATTCACAAATACTTGCCTATGTGTTTTACTTCAAAAAAGGACAGTTTGTTTGTAATTTACAAGGGACACCAACACAAACCAACCTCCTTGAGATTAAAAAAAGGACAAGATAATAATGGTGTTGTGGTAACTTGACACACAAAACAAAAAACAATATTATAGAGAGCACTAGAAAAAAACAAGGAGATCTTGATAAAAAAAAAAAAAAAAAACACTATAAACAAAAATTAAAAACATTTTTATGGAGATCCGACGAAAACCAAAAAATAAAATAATCAGGAGATCACGAGAAATAATAAAGAAATCATTTTTTCAGAACTCTGTGTGAATATGAGCAGCAAAACAACTTCATTATTCTAGTATTCTAAAGAAGAGAATGCGCTGCATTAAAAGATTTAAAAAATTGCACCATGACGAATGTGCTATCTCCATTACAAACGCTAGTTTTACCAGACCGAGCGCTTCAGTCTCGTACTTGATTCTGAGCATGCGTGGAATTTTGTGCGTCGGAATTGTTTACACATGATCGGAATTTACGAGAACGGATTTTGTTGTTGGAAAATTTGAGATCCAGATCTCAAATTTTGTGTGTCGGAAATTCCGATGGAAAATGTCCGATGGAGCCTACACATGGTCGGAATTTCCAACAACAAGCTTCCATCGGACATTTTCCGTCGGAAAATCCGACCGTGTGTATGGGGCATTAGAGTCTGCAAAAGACTTGAGACTGGAGCGGAGGTTCTTCTTCCAGCATAACAATGACCCTAAACATACAGCCAGAGCTACAATGGAATGGTTTAGATCAAAGCTTATTCATGTGTTAGAATGTCCCAGTCAAAGTCCAGACTTAAATCCAATTGGCAAGACTTAAAAATTGCTGTTCACAGACACTCTCCATCCAATCTGACAGAGATTGAGCTATTTTGCAAAGAAGAATGGGCAAAAATGTTACTCTCTAGATGTGCAAAGCTGGTAGAGACATCCCCAAAAAGACTTGCAGCTGTATTTGCAGTGAAATTTGCAAAAACATTTGTAAATAATATTCAAACCCGTTTATCATTTTCCTTCCACTTTACAATTATGTGCCACTTTGTGTTGGTCAATCCCAATAAAATACATTTACGTTTTTGGTTGTAACCTGACAAAATCTGGAAAATTTCAAGGGGTGAAATATACTTTTTCAATGCTCTTTATATAAAACAATGCAAATTGATGAAAATATATGTTTTACTAAATCCTCGATGATATAATAAACTGGACAAGGGACTGAATACTTATGTGGCATGTTGGATAAGTGTATGGCTGCATAAAGAGCGGTGTGGACTGCCATTGCTATTACTACATGTGCTTTTTGAGCTTAAATCAGTATAAGGGCAGGTTCCCACTGGTGCAATGTGCAACATCGGATGTGATTCGCACTGCTGTGCAAATTACATGCGATCTTTGTGTGATGCGATTTCAGCCATACTAATAGTATGGCTGAATTTGCATCGCATTCGGACCAAACTCGCACAGGACCCTTTTTTTTGGTCCGCAGCAGTTCACACCCATGCGATCTGATTCCTGTCTGAATTTGCCGTTCGCACTGCAAAATGCAAACTGATTTGGGGGTGTCATTAACTTTCAATTGACGCTCCCAGTAGTTTGCATAGGGCAGTGTGAACTGCCGCCGGGAGGCATGCAATGCGGGAGCCCGCAGTTGATTTGCAAGGTTCCCGCATCGCTGCAGTGTAAACCAAGCCTCTAACCCAAAATCAAAAATGTAATATGTTACAGTTACCAATCATTAGATGTGGTGGCTACATTTTTTTTCCCCTTTCTGTTTATACCTGGTGATCTGGCCAGTAACATCTCCTGCATTAGAGTGCCCCCATTCAGAATAAAGGAGCACAGGGGGCACAGCGAACAGCAGCATTGTCAGTCGGGGGGCGGAGAGGGGGTTGTTACATGTACTGTGCTAGCAGATTTAAATACACTAACACATTGAAGCTGAACTCCAGCTCTCACTTTAATAAACAGTTACAATTAAAAGTTATACTTAAATAAAAGCTGATCATTATAAGCACCCCTGCCAGTTTTAAATGGTTTGTCTCATCCCTGTAAACTGATACATTTGCAGGAGAGCTTGTTCTTTTGAAAAAACAGACATACTGGCTGGATCACCAGATGAAAATAGAAAGCCTAAAAAAGAAAAAAATGCAGCTATCACATCTAAGAATTGGAAAGCAGCAATATAATAAATGTTTGCTTTTGGGTTAACCACTTAAGGACCAGCCTCGCTTTGGATTTTAGGTGTTTACATGTTTAAAACAGTTTTTTTTTTGCTAGAAAATTACTTAGAACCCCCAAACATTATATATTGTTTTTTTCTAACACCCTAGAGAATAAAATGGCGGTCATTGCAATACTTTTTTTTGCACCGTATTTGCGCAGCGGTCTTATAAGCGCACTTTTTTTGGAAAAAATTCACTTTTTTTAATAAAAAAATAAGACAACAGTAAAGTTAGCCCAATTTTTTTTATATTGTGAAATATAATGTTACGCCAAGTAAATTGATACCCAACATGTCGCGCTTCAAAATTGCGCCCGCTCGTGGAATAGCGTCAAACTTTTACCCTTTAAAATCTCCATAGGCAGGGTTTAAAAATTCTACAGGTTGCATGTTTTGCGTTACAGAGGAGGTCTAGGGCTAGAATTATTGCTCTTGCTCTACCGGTCGCGGCGATACCTCACATGTGTGGTTTGACCACCATTTTCATATGCGGGCGCTACTCACGTATGTGTTCGCTTCTGCGCGCGAGCTCGTCGGGACAGGGTGTTTTAAAACATTTTTTTTTATTATTATTTATTTTATTTTATTTATTTTTTCACTGTTTTAAAAAAAAAAAAATTGGATCACTTTTATTCCTATTACAAGGAATGTAAACATCCCTTGTAATAGAAAAAAGCATGGCAGGTCCTCTTAACCACTTGCCGACCGCCTCACGCTGATATACGTCAGCAGAATGGCACGGGCAGGCAGAATCACGTACCCATACGTGATCTGCCTCCCGCGGGTGGGGGGTCCGATCGGACCCCCCCCCCCCCGGTGCCAGAGGCGGCCAGCATTTCTTCGCAGGCGATGAGAGGTGAGGGGGAGGCCATCCATTGTTGGCCACCCCCTCCCGATTGCTCCCGGCGAATGAAAATGCTTCCTCTCCCTCTGTAATGTAAACAGAGGGAGAGGAAGTGATGTCATCCCTCCTCGAGCTGGTCTTTTCGTTCCGGCGCCGAGGAGAGAAGACATCCAAGTAAGTGCACCAACACTACACTAACAGTAGAACACACTAGGCACACTTATCACCCCCCTGTACCCCCTGTCACACTGACACCAATAGCAGTATTTTTTTTTTTGCATTGGTGTCAGTTTGTGACAGTTATAAGTGTTAGGGCAGTTAGGTTAGCTCCCTTTAGGTCTGGGGTACCCCCTTTAGGTCTAGGGTACCCCCCTAACCCCCCCTAATAAAGGTTAACCCCTTGATCACCCCCCCGTCGCCAGTGTCGCTAAGCAATCGTTTTTCTGATCGCTGTATTAGTGACACAGGTGACGCTAGTTAGGGAGGTAAGTATATAGGTTCGCTGTCAGTGTTTTATAGCGACAGGGACCCCCATATACTACCTACTAAAGGTTTTAACCCCCTGATTGCCCCCTAGTTAACCCTCACAGGTGACGCTGGTTAGTTGGTATGTTTATTATAGTTTTAGGGCACCCGCCGTTTATTACCTTATAAAGGTGTAACCCCCTAATTGCCCGGCGGTGATATAAGTTACGTTTTTAGGATCAGATAAGGTCTGCGTCACCCCAGGCAGCGTCAGGTTAGCGCCAGTACCGCTAAAACCCACGCACGCAGCATACACCTCCCTTAGTGCTATAGTATCTGAACAGATCGATATCTGATCCGATCAGATCTATACTCCTCAGCAGTTTAGGGTTCCCATAAACACAGTGTTAGCGGGATCAGCCCAGATACCTGCTAGCACCTGCGTTTTGCCCCTCGGCCCAGCCCAGCCCACCCAAGTGCAGTATCGATCGATCACTGACACTTACAAAACACTAAGCACACATAACTGCAGCGTTCGCAGAGTCAGGCCTGATCCCTGCGATCGCTAACAGTTTTTTGGTAGCGTTTTGAATCAGTCGCTAACAGTCAGGAGCTTTATTGCCTGTGAGTCTCACTAGTGTACCCCTAAATTTAGAGCCCAAAATGGGAAATCGAAGGTACACTAGTGAAGAGGCCTACATGTTTCTGAGCATGACAGATAGTGAAGAGGAAGTCACTCATCTGTCAGATTCAGGCTCAGAATACGATCCTGTAGAGGACAGCGGCTCCATGACAGATAGCTCTGACGACGGAGTTGTGGTCCCTGCTAAGGTCAGGCGTACCATACCCCAAACTTCTTCTTCTGTCCTTGAAGTGCAAGAACCGCAGGGCTCTCGTATGGAGCAGAGAAGTACTAGTGCCGCTATTCCTTCTGGTGAACTGGCAAGCACCAGCGGCCTAGTACACCCTGGTCGTATATCCAGCACTGCAGTATCACGTGGTGAGGTGGCGAGTCCCATAAGTGCAGTTCAAGCTGGCGAGGTGGCAAGCACAAGTAGTGTCCCGCTGCCACCAAGAAGACGAACACAGGCCCGTCGTGCCCATAGTGCCCTTCCTGCTGCATTTGCCAATCTGAATTGGGAACCCGCCACTTCTGCAGCACCCGTACTTCCCCCATTCACTGGCCAACCCGGAATTCAGGTGGAAACAGTTGATTTTACGCCACTGGATTTTTATTCGCTGTTTTTCACCGAAGATCTCTATAGATCTATTGTGGACCAAAGCAATTTGTACGCTGGTCAACACATCGCCACTATTCCCCAGTCCTCCCTTGCCAGAGATTGGAAACCAATTACGGTTTCCGAATTTAAGACCTTTCTGGGCCTTTCCCTCAACATGGGCATAACTAAAAAGAGTGAGTTGCGGTCATATTGGTCCACTGACCCAATTCACCATATGCCCTTGTTCTCTGCCTCCATGACCAGGGCACGATACGAGCAGATTTTGCGGTTCATGCACTTCAACGACAATGAACTCTGTCGTCCTTGTGGAGACCCTGGATACGATCGGCTCTACAAAATTCGGCCCCTCATAAACCACTTCAACCAGCGTTTTGCAGACTTGTTTACTCCCCATCAAGTTGTCTGCGTTGATGAGTCCCTGATTAAATTTTCTGGCCGCTTGTCATTCAAACAGTACCTTCCCAGCAAGCGTGCCAGATACGGGGTCAAGATGTATAAGCTTTGTGACAGGGCCACAGGCTATACATGTAGATTTATGGTTTACGAGGGCAAAGATAGTCACGTAGAGCCGACAAACTGCCCTGACTACATAGGAAGCGCTGGCAAGATAGTGTGGGACTTGGTGTCACCCTTATTCGGAAAGGGGTACCACTTGTACGTGGACAATTATTACACGAGCGTGCTACTTTTTAGTCACCTTTTTGATCAACGGATTGGAGCATGTGGCACCTAATCTCCGGGGCTTTTCCCAGCGGCTTGTAGATTCCCGTCTTAGGCTGGGGGAGAGAGCCTGCTTGCAGTGTAATAATTTGCTCGCTATGAAGTGGAGGGACAATAAGAATGTTTTCGTTCTTACCTCCCTTCATGCAGACACGACGACCCAAATTACTACGGCGACTGGTGTTGTGGAGAAACCCCTCTGTGTCCACGAATATAACCAAAATATGGGAGGGGTGGACCTCAACGACCAGTTGTTGGCGCCGTACCTAGTTGCCCGTAAGGCCAGACACTGGTACAAAAAAGTGTCTGTTTATTTATTTCAATTGGCTTTGCTGAATGCTCATGTGCTATACAGAGCTTCAGGACGGACTGGATCCTTCCTTAAATTCCAGGAAGAGATCGTCAGAGCCCTTCTGTTTCCAGACGGTGCTCCACCTCACCTTCCCCAACCAAATGCAGTAAGCCGGCTGCATGAGAGGCATTTTCCTTATGTCCTCCCGAGTACCCCTACCCAATGAGCCCCCCAAAAAAGATGTCGTGTCTGCAGCAAGCGCGGATTTAGGTGTGACATCCGGTATTGTTGTCTCTCCTGTCCTGACAATCCTGGTCTATGCATTGGTGAATGTTTTGAACGCTACCATACACTAGTTGAGTATTAGTGTAGGGTACAGCACTGCACAGACTAGGACACACTTTCACAGGGTCTCCCAAGATGCCATCGCATTTTGAGACCCAAACCTGGTACCAGTTAAAAAAGTTAAAGTTACTAAAAAAAGTGTAAAAAAAATAAATAAATAAAAATACAAAAAAAATATAAAATAAAAAAAACAAAAATAGTTGTTGTTTTATTGTTCTCTCTCTATTCTCTCTCTATTGTTCTGCTCTTTTTTATTGTATTCTATACTGCAATGTTTTATTGTTATGTTTTTATCATGTTTGCTTTATAGGTATGCAATTTTTTTATACTTTGTTTTTTTATTGTTAACCACTTTTTTGTTTTCAGGTACGCCATTCAGCTGCAGAGCGAATTTATTTATCTTGACAGCAACAGTGTTTGCTCCCACGATACATAAAGCCGTGACTCCAGCGCTGTCGGAGGTGATTTCACCACCACAGTTACATACTTCAGCATGTATGCCGAAGCGTGGGGGCAGCAGTGGGTGGAGGAGCAATTTGCTCCTGCCTTTTGCGGGAGGATGCCCCCATGCTTCGGCATATATATATTTTAGGTAGGCACAGGTTGCGTTAAATGTTTTATTTTTTACTATGTTTTTTTTTGTATTTGCTTTGCAGGTATGGTAAGTATTACTGTTATACTGTAATGTTACTTTGTTTTTTGTTAACCATCATTTGCTTAGCAGGTACGCCATTCAGTTGCAGGGCGGATTTATTTATCTTGACAGCAACAGCGTTTGCTCCCACGGTACATAAAGCCGTGACTCCAGCGCTGTCGGTGGTGATTTCACCACCACAGTTACATACTTCAGCATATATGCCGAAGCGTGGGGGCAGCAGTGGGCGGAGGAGCGATTTGCTCCTAACTTTTGCGGGAGGATGTCCCCGTGCTTTGGCATATATATACGGTGCATGTATGCCCATCATTAGAAGTAGGTGGATGAAGGGAGGTATTCTAATGGTGGGCATACCCACCGATCAATATCTTTTTTTCGTTCAGCCCACAGGCTGCATGAAAAAAAAGTTTACAATATATGCCCAACAAGGACCAGCAATGTACTGGTATGTTGCTGGACTTTGAGTGGTTATACCAGAATGATGCCTGCAGGTTTAGGTATCATCTTGGTATCATTCTTTTCAGCCAGCGGTCGGCTTTCATGTAAAAGCAATCCTAGTGGCTAATTAGCCTCTAGACTGCTTTTACAAGCAGTGGGAGGGAATGCCCCCCCCACGTCTTCCATGTTTTTCTCTGGCTCTCCTGTCCCAACAGGGAACCTGAGAATGCAGCCGGTGATTCGGCCAGCTGACCATAGAGCTTATCAGAGACCAGAATGGCTCCAAACATCTCTATGGCCTAAGAAACTGGAAGCTACGAGCATTTCATGATTTCGCCGGATGTAAACAGCGCCATTGGGAAATTGGGAAAGCATTTTATCACACCGATCTTGGTGTGGTCAGATGCTTTGAGGGCAGAGGAGAGATCTAGGGTCTAATAGACCCCAATTTTTTCAAAAAAGAGTACCTGTCACTACTTATTGCTATCATAGGGGATATTTACATTCCCTGAGATAACAATAAAAATTATTTAAAAAAAAAAAATGAAAGGAACAGTTTAAAAATAAGATAAAAAATCAAAAAATTAATAAAGAAAAAAAAAAAAAAGCACCCCTGTACCCCCCTGCTCTCGCGCAAAGGCGAACGCAAGCGCCGGTCTGGCGTCAAATGTAAACAGCAATTGCACCATGCATGTGAGATATCACCGTGAAGGTCAGATCGAGGGCAGTAATTTTAGCAGTAGACCTCCTCTGTAAATCTAAAGTGGTAACCTGTAAAGGCTTTTAAAGGCTTTTAAAAATGTATTTAGTTTGTCGCCACTGCATGTTTGTGCGCAATTTTAAAGCATGTCATGTTTGGTATCCATGTACTCGGCCTAAGATCATCTTTTTTATTTCATCAAACATTTGGGCAATATAGTGTGTTTTAGTGCATTAAAATTTTAAAAAGTGTGTTTTTTCCCCAAAAAATGCGTTTGAAAAATCGCTGCGCAAAAAAAAAAAATGAAACACCCACCATTTTAATCTGTAGGGCATTTGCTTTAAAAAAATATATAATGTTTGGGGGTTCAAAGTAATTTTATTGCAAAAAAAAATAATTTTTTCATGTAAACAAAAAGTGTCAGAAAGGGCTTTGTCTTCAAGTGGTTAGAAGAGTGGGTGATGTGTGACATAAGCTTCTAAATGTTGTGCATAAAATGCCAGGACAGTTCAAAACCCCCCAAATGACCCCATTTTGGAAAGTAGACACCCCAAGCTATTTGCTGAGAGGCATGTCGAGTCCATGGAATATTTTATATTGTGACACAAGTTGCGGGAAAAAGACACTTTTTTTTTTTTTTTGCACAAAGTTGTCAACATGCCATGGGAATATGTGAAATTACACCCCAAAATAAATTCTGTTGCTTCTCCTGAGTATGGGGATACCACATGTGTGAGACTTTTTGGGAGCCTAGCCGCGTGCGGGACCCCGAAAACCAAGCACCGCCTTCAGGCTTTCTAAGGGCATAAATTTTTGATTTCACTCTTCACTGCCTATCACAGTTTCGGAGGCCATGGAATGCCCAGATGGCACATACCCCCCCTAAATGACCCAATTTTGGAAAATAGACACCCAAAGCTATTTGCTGTGAGGTATAGTGAGTATTTTGCAGACCTCACTTTTTGTCACAAACTTTTGAAAATTGAAAAAAGAAAAAAAAATACATTTTTCTTGTCTTTCTTCATTTTCAAAAACAAATGAGAGCTGCAAAAATACTCACCATGCCTCTCAGCAAATAGCTTGGGGTGTCTACTTTCCAAAATGGGGTCATTTTGGGGGGTTTTGTGCTATCTTGGCATTTTATGGCCTTCGAAACTGTGATAGGTAGTGAGGAGTGAAATAAAACATTTACGCCCTTAGAAATCCTGAAGGCGGTGATTGGATTTCGGGGCCCCGTATGAAGCTAGGCTCCCAAAAAGTACCACACATGTGGTATCCCCGTACTCAGGAGAAGCAGCAGAATGTATTTTGGGGTGTAATTCCACATATGCCCATGGCATGTTTGAGCAATATATCATTTAGTGACAACTTTGTGCAAAAAAAAAAATTGTCACTTTTCAGCAACTTGTGTCAAAATATAAAATTTTCCATGGACTCAACATGCCTCTCAGCAAATAGCTTGGGGTGTCTACTTTCCAAAATGGGGTCATTTGGGGGGGGGGGGGGGGTTGTGCCATCTTGGCATTTTATGGCCTTCAAAACTATGATAGGTAGTGAGGAGTGAAATAAAAAATTCACGCCCTTAGAAATGCTGAAGGCGATGCTTGGTTTACGGGGCCCCGTACGCGGCTAGGCTCCCAAAAATTCCTAAACATGTGGTATCCCCGTACTCAGGAGAAGCAGCAGAATGTATTTTGGGGTGTAATTCCACATATGCCCATGGCATGTTTGAGCAATATATCATTTAGTGACAACTATGTGCAAAAAAAAAAAAAAAATTTGTCACTTTCCCGCAACTTGTGTCAAAATATAAAATATTCCATGGACTCAACATGCCTCTCAGCAAATAGCTTGGGGTGTCTACTTTCCAAAATGGGGTCATTTGGGGGGGTTTTGTGCTATCTTGGCATTTTATGGCCTTCGAAACTGTGATAGGTAGTGAGGAGTGAAATAAAAAATTTACGCCCTTAGAAATCCTGAAGGCGGTGATTGGATTTCGGGGCCCCGTATGAAGCTAGGCTCCCAAAAAGTACCACACATGTGGTATCCCCGTACTCAGGAGAAGCAGCAGAATGTATTTTGGGGTGTAATTCCACATATGCCCATGGCATGTTTGAGCAATATATCATTTAGTGACAACTTTGTGCAAAAAAAAAAATTGTCACTTTTCAGCAACTTGTGTCAAAATATAAAATTTTCCATGGACTCAACATGCCTCTCAGCAAATAGCTTGGGGTGTCTACTTTCCAAAATGGGGTCATTTGGGGGGGGGGGGGGGGGTTGTGCCATCTTGGCATTTTATGGCCTTCAAAACTATGATAGGTAGTGAGGAGTGAAATCAAAAATTCACGCCCTTAGAAATCCTGAAGGCGATGCTTGGTTTACGGGGCCCTGTACGCGGCTAGGCTCCCAAAAATTCCTAAACATGTGGTATCCCTGTACTCAGGAGAAGCAGCAGAATGTATTTTGGGGTGTAATTCCACATATGCCCATGGCATGTTTGAGCAATATATCATTTAGTGACAACTATGTGCAAAAAAAAAAAAAAAAAATTTGTCACTTTCCCGCAACTTGTGTCAAAATATAAAATATTCCATGGACTCAACATGCCTCTCAGCAAATAGCTTGGGGTGTCTACTTTCCAAAATGGGGTCATTTGGGGGGGTTTGTGCCATCTTGGCATTTTATGGCCTTCAAAACTGTGATAGGTAGTGAGGAGTGAAATCAAAAATGTATGCCCTTAGAAATCCTGAAGGTGGTGCTTGGTTTTCGGGGCCTCGTACGCGGCTAGGCTCCCAAAAAGTCCCACACATGTGGTATCCCCATACTCAGGAGAAGCAGCTAAATGTATTTTGGGGTGCAATTCCACATATGCCCATGGCCTGTGTGAGCAATATATCATTTAGTGACAACTTTGTGCAAAAAAAAAAAAAATTGTCACTTTCCCGCAACTTGTGTCAAAAAATAAAATATTCCATGGACTCAACATGCCTCTCATTAAATAGCTTGGGGTGTCTACTTTACAAAATGGGGTCATTTGGGGGGGTTTTGTGCCATCTTGGCATTTTATGGCCTTCAAAACTGTAATAGGTAGTGAGAAGTGAAATCAAAAATTTACGCCCTTAGAAATCCTGAAGGCAGTGATCGGTTTTCAGGGCCCCGTACGCTGCTAGGCTCCCAAAAAGTCCCACACATGTGGTATCCCCGTACTCAGGAGAAGTAGCTGAATGTATTTTGGGGTGCAATTCCACATATGCCCAATATATCATGAAATGAGCAATATATCATTTAGTGACAACTTTTTGTAAATTTTTTCCTTTTTTTTTGTCATTATTCAATCACTTGGGACAAAAAAATAAATATTCAATGGGCTCAACATGCCTCTCAGCAATTTCCTTGGGGTGTCTACTTTCCAAAATGGGGTAATTTGGAGGGGTTTTGTACCGCCCTGCCATTTTAGTACCTCAAGAAATGACATAGGCAGTCATAAACTAAAAGCTGTGTAAATTCCAGAAAATGTACCCTAGTTTGTAGACGCTATAACTTTTGCGCAAACCAATAAATATACGCTTATTGACATTTTTTTTACCAAAGACATGTGGCCAAATACATTTTGGCCTAAATGTATGACTAAAATTGAGTTTATTGGATTTTTTTTATAACAAAAAGTAGAAAATATCATTTTTTTTCAAAATTTTCAGTCTTTTTCCGTTTATAGCGCAAAAAATAAAAACGGCAGAGGTGATCAAATACCATCAAAAGAAAGCTCTATTTGTGGGAAGAAAAGGACGCAAATTTCGTTTGGGTACAGCATTGCATGACCGCGCAATTAGCAGTTAAAGCGACGCAGTGCCAAATTGTAAAAAGTGCTCTGGTCAGGAAGGGGGTAAATCCTTCTGGGGCTGAAGTGGTTAAATATGAGATCTGGGGTCAAAAAGTCTTTAGATCTCATATTTAGACTAAAATGCAAAAAAAAAAAAAAAAAGTTGTTTAAAAAAATGACAAAAAAAAATTGTGCCTTTTAGAGAAGTGGGCGGAGCCGACGTAATGACGTCGCACCGGCTGTCCTATGGTATAGAGATGGGTGGGCGCCATCTTGGCCTCACTCGTCTCTATACCCAGGCACAGAAAGGACCCGATCGCCTCCGCCGCTACTGATGGCTCCGGTAAGCGGCGGAGGGCGCGGGAGAGTGGCGGGAGGGGGGGGTGGCACCTTTCCTGCCGCCAATAATGGTGATCTCGCGGCGAACCCGCCACAGAGACCACCATTATCGTGTACAGAAACGCCGGCCCTAAAGATGGATGCCTCGGTTGTGGCAGCAGCTGCTGCCGTTACCGAGATATTCATCTTTAAAGTAATGACGTATATATACAGTGGCCGGTCGTTAAGTGGTTAAACACTGCTATAATTTTTCGTAAATGGGGCTGATTAATATTCGGTGAGAGTGAAGTCCTGGGGGGGGAAACACACTTTGGCGAGCGAACAGTTTGTCTCTATTTTGAGCACATAAATGTCATAAGTGAGATTTTTTATACTGGTTTACACTTTCAGAGTTTGAATTATTTCACTGAGGTCAATGGACTACTTATTGTAGTGGGAAATATATTCCAAATTTATTTTTTAGATTTTGGTATAACAGTTTTTTTGGGTTTATTATATAAGAAGGGATTTAGTAATATATTCATCTTTTTTATTGTTTTCTATACATATACGTTTTATTGTTTTTCTATATGTAGTGTGACAGCAGGCAGGTAAAATCACCTGGTTGTATCCAGGATGGAAAATATGTATGCCCTAGATTTAGGCTTTATGCCGACTTATACCACTAGGGGGAGTGCTGGGAGTCCTGCAGGGGAAGAGTTAATAAGCCCAGCTGAAGTAAGTGGGCTCATTAAGACCTATACAAAAAACCCCAGAATGCTTAGGGAGATGCTCCATCCTGGAACCAGTTCTGTGTTTGCGTAGACTGTGGAGTGTGGTATCTGTCCTGTGCAGTGAGTTAATGCCTGTGTGGCAAACTTCTAAAAGAGAGATAGCACAAGGCTGCACCCAGTTGTTAGATAGGGAATCTACGTGTGTAGTAAGTGGTCAAACTGACCAGGATTTCTTTTCATGTTTCTTTTTGTTTTGCTGTAATATTTTTCACTGCATATAGCATAAATAAACCGCACCTTTGTTTTTTTTTCACCTGCAACGCTGTCTGCTGTGCCTGATTTTGTGTGGTGAACCCATCCAGGGGGTCACACACACCCGCTGCTGAGCTAAACCCCTCACAGTTGGTGGAGAAGCAGGGGAAGTTTTTTTTTTAAGGCCAGAATGGAGGAGATACTGAGACAGCTAGCTCTAGCAAATGCAAATCAGCAGCAGACAAATGCGGGTTTGCAAAAGAGCCTTTCAGCTCAACAACAGAGCCTCACAGCCCAGCAGCAGACAAATGCAACTTTGCAGCAGAGTCTGGAAGCTCAGCGACAAGCCCAGCAGCAGTCAGAGGCCCGCTTCATAGACCTGTTACAGAAACAAAAGCAGAGTCTCCAACAACAAATGGAGACATTAATGCAGCAATGTCCGCAGACCAGTGAGGCAAGTGGTTCTACTAATAACGCATCCTTTGGTGTGAGCCGTTTACTGACAAAAATGACTGGAGAGGATGATCCGGAGGTGTTTTTGACCACATTTGAAAGGACTGCTGAAAGGGAAAAGTGGCCTAGGAGCAGTGGGCTGGACCTGTGGCCCCTCTGTTAATGGGGGGATCGCAGAAAGCTTATTATGACCTAGAGCCTGACCAAGGAAAAGACTATGTGGTGCTAAAAACTGAAATATTGGCACAGCTGGGTGTCACCCTGGATGTCCAGGCTCAGCGTGTACATAACTGGACTTTTCGGCTTGGAAACCCCCCCCCAGGTCTCAAATGTATGATCTCTGGATTCACCTGAGCAGGAAGTGGCTGCAGCCAGAGACTTTGCACCAAAGATTGTGGAACGTGTTGTTATGGATCGTTTCCTGAGGGCTCTTCCTACTGCCATCCAAAAGTGGGTAAGCCATGGAGACCCAGAAACTACAGATAAGCTTGTGGATCTGGTTGAGAGGTACTTGGCTACAGAGAACCTGACCACCTCTTCCAGGGACTCGCGGACTTTCCACCCTAAGACCAGACCATCCTCAGTGGCGGGTAAGATGACTCCCAAGGGGTGAGGGTGGAGAGAGTGAGAGGGTGGGAGTTCTACCTAATGTCTGGCGGGAGCAGCCGGGAAAGCCAAGGCCGCAAGAGGCAGCGAAAAAGATTATTTGCTACCACTGCCGGCAAGAGGGACATATTGCAGCAGATTGCCCAGTTGTGGATGAACCTATGAAATGTGACTTTATAAGGGACAGACGTCAGTCGCTGTTTGCGACAGTTGCATGCACTGCCATTCGGGGACCTGAGAAACATTTATGTAAAATGTGTATTAATGTAGAAATATGGTTGTGTTGCTGGATTCAGGTAGCCTGGTGACATTGATAAAAGCTGAATTAGTTACTACAGAGGTCTCTGGGAATAACAAGGTGGCTGTTATTTGTGTGCATGGGGACACCCGAGAGTATCCTGTAACTTCAGTGCTTTTTGAGACTCACAAAGGTAACCTCTCTCATCAGGTGGGATTAGTGTCTCACTTACCACATGATGCCATTGTGGGAAGGGATTTTCCAAAGTTCTGGGAACTCTGGGATTGTCCTGAGCCCCCCACTGGTGCCCCTATAGACCAGGAAGAGGATGACCAGAATTCCTCTGAGAGTAGTGAGGACTCTCCAGAATTTCCCTTGTCGGTATTGGCGGGGGAAACTCGAGAAACTGGGGAGGAGCCAACATCCTCAGATGAAAACATGCCGTCTGTGGAGTTTTCGGATCTCGGGGTGCACAGGGAAAATTTTTCCACAGAACAGTTAAAAGACCCCACCCTAATAAAGGCACAGGAAAATGTGGTGAAAATAGATGGCGAGTTAGTGAACCCAGATAAGACTTGCACTTACCCGTACTTCACTGTGGAAAGGGACCTGCTGTATCGAGTGGCTCAAAGGGCAGAAGAAACCATTGAGCAACTTGTGGTGCCCAAACCTTACAGGAAGTTGGTGTTAGAATTGGCCTATGGGCACATTTTTGGAGGTTATCTGGGGACAGAGAAAACCAGAGAGAGAGTATTGCAGAGATTCTATTGGCCTGGGATCATGAAGGAAACAGAAAATTATTGTTCCTCCTGCCCTGTGTGTCAGAAGTCGGCACCTATGCCACATTTCCGTAACCCGCTGGTACCTCTTCCTACCATTGAGGTCCCCTTTGAGAGGATCGCAATGGATTTGGTAGGTCCAATAATGAAGTCCGCTAGAGGGCATCAGTACATTTTGGTTATATTGGACTATGCCACCCGCTATCCCGAAGCGATTCCTCTTCGAAATACCTTGGCCAAAACCATAGCCAAAGAGCTATCTCTTGTTTTTAGCCGTGTGGGTATTTGTAAGGAGCTGCTTACGGACCAAGGTACACCCTTTATGTCCTGGGTTATGAAAGAACTATGCAAGTTGTTCAAAGTGACACAATTACGTACGTCTGTGTATCACCCCCAAACAGATGGGTTGGTTGAAAGATTCAACAAAACCCTAAAACAAATGTTAAAGAAGGTGGTGGATAGAGATGGAAAGTATTGGGACTGTCTAATACCCTATTTGATTTGGCATTAGGGAGGTACCCCAATCCTCTACGGGTTTCTCACCCTTCGAGTTACTCTATGGGAGACACCCAAGAGGACTGCTGGATATCGCCAAGGAAACTTGGAAAAATGAGAGTTCTCCCCACAGGAGTGTGATTGAGCATGTCGCCCTGGTGCAAGATAGAATTTCGCAGGTAATGCCAATCGTAAAGGAACATTTGGCCCAAGCGCAGTTACCACAGCAGAGAGTGTACAACCGTGGTGCCAAGACCCGTACTTTTTCCCCGGGGATAGGGTATTGGTGCTAGTCCCTACGGTTGAAAGCAAATTCATGGCCAAATGGCAAGGTCCATACGAAATCATTGAAAAAGTGAGTGAGGTGAACTACAGGATCAGACAGCCAGGAAGGCGAAAGCCAGAACAGATATATCATGTCAATCTGCTGAAAGCCTGGAGGGATAAGGAATCCCTAGTTGCAGAGACTTTGTCACCAGTCCAGTCTGATTGCTTAGTTCCTGAGGTTGGAATCGCAGTCACCTTATCGAAACCCCAACAACAGGAGGTTAAAGAGTTTGTACTTCGCAACAAAGAGATTTTCTCTGAGCTTCCGGGAGAAACATCTGGCGTAGAGCATGACATTATCACCCCGCCAGGAGAAAAGGTAAAACTAAAACCTTATAGAATACCAGAGGCCCGACGGGAAGCAATACGTGGGGAGGTTCAAAGGATGCTGGAATTGGGTGTGATAGAAGAGTCCCAGAGTGACTGGTCCAGTCCTATCGTACTAGTGCCCAAACCTGATGGGAGCTGGCGGTTTTGTAACGATTTTCGACAATTGAATAAAGGTACAATATTTGACACCTACCCCATGCCGCGTATAGATGAGTTGATCGACCGGCTGGGAACAGCCCGATACAGGTCAACGCTCGATCTCACCAAAGGGTATTGGCAAATTCCCCTGGCCGAGTCGGCCAAGGAGAAAACTGCGTTTGTAACCCCAGATGGGGCATTCCAATACAAGAGAATGCCGTTTGGGTTACAGAATGCACCGGCAACGTTCCAGCGGAAAATGGACAAGATTCTGAGGCCCCATCAGAAGTATGCTGCAGCTTACCTGGATGATGTGATTATCCATAGCACAGATTGGGTCTCACATCTGCCAAAAGTGCAAGCAGTCTTAGACTCTATCCGGGAAGCTGGGTTTATGGCCAATCCAAAGAAGTGTACCATTGGACAGGAGGAGGCCAAATATCTTGGGTACACTATTGGGAGGGGAGTGATAAAACCCCAAGTCAATGAAGTCGAGGCCATACAGAGTTGGCCACGTCCCAACAGCAAGAGCCTTTCTGGGAATCGCTGGCTATTATCGGCGATTCAGTCCCCATTTTGCTTCTCAGGCTGTGCCCCTCACCAACCTGACAAAAGGGAAAGAGTCTGTCATGGTTAAATGGTCCCCAGAGGCTGAAGCAGCATTCCAGTCCTTAAAAACAGCCTTATGTAGCCAGCCAGTGTTGTACTCACCAGACTTCTCTAAGGACTTTGTTGTACAAACTGATGCATCAGACGTTGGGTTGGGAGCAGTGTTGCCCCAGGTCTGGAATGGGGAAGAGCATCTGGTCATTTACCTCAGCAGGAAATTGAAGTTCCATGAGGTAAATTATGCCACGATTGAGAAGGGGTGTTTAGCAGTGAAGTGGGCTCTAGATTCCCTTCAGTACTATCTGCTAGGTAGGCACTTTGACCTGGTTACTGATCACGCTCCTGTAAAGTGGATGGCTCAAAACAAGCAGACCAATAGAAGGATAAATAGGTGGTTCCTGGCCCTACAGGAATTCAACTTTACAGTAAAGCATCGCCCTGGCGTTAAAATGGGAAATGTGGATGCTTTGTCTCGGGTACATGCATGCCTGACTGCGTGTGTTCCAACCCCAAGGTTGAAACAAGAGGGGGGGGTGTGTGTATGTGACAGCAGGCAGGTAAAATCACCTGGTTGCATCCAGGATGGAAAATATGTATGCCCTAGAGTTAGGCTTTATACCACTAGGGGGAGTGCTGCAGGGGAAGAGTTAATGAGCCCAGCTGAAGTAAGTGGGCTCATTAATCACTTCAGCCCCGGAAGGTTTTACCCCCTTCCTGACCAGAGCACTTTTTACAATTCGGCACTGCGTCGCTTTAACTGCTAATTGCGCGGTCGTGCAATGCTGTACCCAAACGAAATTTGCGTCCTTTTCTTCCCACAAATAGAGCTTTCTTTTGATGGTATTTGATCACCTCTGCCGTTTTTATTTTTTGCGCTATACACGGAAAAAGACCGAAAATTTTGAAAAAAAATGATATTTTCTACTTTTTGTTCTAAAAAAAATCCAATAAACTCAATTTTAGTCATACATTTAGGCCAAAATGTATTCAGCCACATGTCTTTGGTAAAAAAAATGTCAATAAGTGTATATTTATTGGTTTGCGCAAAAATTATAGCGCCTACAAACTAGGGTACATTTTCTGGAATTTACACAGCCTTTAATTTATGACTGCCTATGTCGTTTCTTGAGGTGCTAAAATGGCAGGGCAGTACAAAACCCCCACAAATGACCCCATTTTGGAAAGTAGACACCCCAAGGAAATTGCTGAGAGGCATGTTGAGCCCATTGAATATTCATTTTTTTTGTCCCAAGTGATTGAATAATGACAAAAAAAAAATTACAAAAAGTTGTCACTAAATGATATATTGCTCACACAGGCCATGGGCATATGTGGAATTGCACCCCAAAATACATTTAGCTACTTCTCCTGAGTACGGGGATACCACATGTGTGGGACTTTTAGGGAGCCTAGCCGCGTACGGGGCCCCGAAAACCAAGCACCGCCTTCAGGATTTCTAAGGGTGTAAATTTTTGATTTCACTCTTCACTGCCTATCACAGTTTCGGAGGCCATGGAATGCCCAGGTGGCACAAACCCCCCCCAAATGACCCCATTTTGGAAAGTAGACACCCCAAGCTATTTGCTGAGAGGCATGGTGAGTATTTTGCAGCTCTCATTTGTTTTTGAAAATAAAGAAAGACGAGAAAAAACATTTTTTTTTTTTCTTTTTTCAATTTTCAAAACTTTGTGACAAAAAGTGAGGTCTGCAAAATACTCACTATACCTCTCATCAAATAGCTTGGGGTGTCTACTTTCCAAAATGGGGTCATTTGGGGGGGGGGTTTGCCACCTGGGCATTCCATGGCCTCCGAAACTGTGATAGGCAGTGAAGAGTGAAATCAAAAATTTACGGCCTTAGAAAGCCTGAAGGCGGTGCTTGGTTTTTGGGGTCCCGTACGCGGCTAGGCTCCCAAAAAGTCCCACACATGTGGTATCCCCATACTCAGGAGAAGCAACAGAATGCATTTTGGGGTGTAATTTCACATATTCCCATGGCATGTTTGAGCAATATATCATTTAGTGACAACTTTGCGCAAAAAAAAATTAAAAAAATAAAAAATTGTCTCTTTCCCGCAACTTGTGTCACAATATAAAATATTCCATGGACTCGACATGCCTCTCAGCAAATAGCTTGGGGTGTCTACTTTCCAAAATGGGGTCATTTGGGGGGGTTTTGAACTGTCCTGGCATTTTATGCACAACATTTAGAAGCTTATGTCACACATCACCCACTCTTCTAGCCACTTGAAGACAAAGCCCTTTCTGACACTTTTTGATTACATAAAAAAATAATTTTTTTTTGCAAGAAAATTACTTTGAACCCCCAAACTTTATATATTTTTTTAAAGCAAATACCCTACAGATTAAAATGGTGGGTGTTTCATTTTTTTTTTTCACACAGTATTTGCGCAGCGATTTTTCAAGCGCATTTTTTGGGGAAAAAACACACTTTTTTCAATTTTAATGCACTAAAACACACTATATTGCCCAAATGTTTGATGAAATAAAAAAGATGATCTTAGGCCGAGTACATGGATACCAAACATGACATGCTTTAAAATTGCGCACAAACGTGCAGTGGCGACAAACTAAATACATTTTTAAAAGCCTTTAAAAGCCTTTACAGGTTACCACTTTAGATTTACAGAGGAGGTCTACTGCTAAAATTACTGCCCTCGATCTGACGTTCGCGGTGATACCTCACATGCATGGTGCAATTGCTGTTTACATTTGACGCCAGACCGACGCTTGCGTTCACCTTAGCGCGAGAGCAGGGGGGACAGGGGTGCTTTTTTTTTTTTTTTTTTTTTTTTTTTTTCTTTATTATTATTATTTTTTTTATCTTATTTTAACCACTTGCCGACCGGGCCATAGTCGAAAGACGTCTACAGCGCGGTCGGCTAGTTCTGGGTGGACGTCCCTGGGACGTCCTCCCAGAATACTGCTCTCGCGCGCCCCCTGGGGCGCGCACCCGAGAACTTCCGTGACCGCCGGGTCCAGAGGACCCGGCGCATCACGGATCACGGTAAACGGCCGCTAATCGCGGCCGTTTACCATGTGATCGCTCCGTCAAATGACGGAGCGATCACATGTCAACAGACCGGCGTCATGTCATGACGCCGGTTCCTCCCTCCCCTCTCTGTACCGATCGGTACAATGTGAGGGGAGAGGGGGAGGGATCGGATGGCAGCACCGCTGTGGGCTGTATGTGTAGTGCTCACAGCGGTGCTCAGTGACAATTGCAGTCACATCCATCCATCCCTCCATGCTCAGCCATCCCCGCAATACTCTGCGTAATACCCCGCAATACTCTGCGTAATACCCCGCAATACTCTGCGTAATACCCCGCAATACTCTGCATAAATACCCCGCAATACTCTGCATAAATACCCCGCAATACTCTGCATAAATACCCCGCAATACTCTGCATTATACCCCGCAATACTCTGCATTATACCCCGCAATACTCTGCATTATACCCCGCAATACTCTGCATTATACCCCGCAATACTCTGCATTATACCCCGCAATACTCTGCATTATACCCCGCAATACTCTGCGTAATACCCCGCAATACTCTGCGTAATACCCCGCAATACTCTGCATTATACCCCGCAATACTCTGCATTATACCCCGCAATACTCTGCATTATACCCCGCAATACTCTGCATTATACCCCGCAATACTCTGCATAAATACCCCGCAATACTCTGCATAAATACCCCGCAATACTCTGCATAAATACCCCGCAATACTCTGCATTATACCCCGCAATACTCTGCATAAATACCCCGCAATACTCTGCATTATACCCCGCAATACTCTGCATTATACCCCGCAATACTCTGCATTATACCCCGCAATACTCTGCATTATACCCCGCAATACTCTGCATAAATACCCCGCAATACTCTGCATTATACCCCGCAATACTCTGCATTATACCCCGCAATACTCTGCATTATACCCCGCAATACTCTGCATTATACCCCGCAATACTCTGCATTATACCCCGCAATACTCTGCATAAATACCCCGCAATACTCTGCATAAATACCCCGCAATACTCTGCATAAATACCCCGCAATACTCTGCATAAATACCCCGCAATACTCTGCATTATACCCCGCAATACTCTGCATTATACCCCGCAATACTCTGCATTATACCCCGCAATACTCTGCAATATACCCAGCAATATACCCTGCACTACTCCGCAATACTCTGCAATACCCCGCAATTTTTAACCAGTTCCCGCCCACAGTCATACAACGTCCTTGACTTTGAGCGGGGATATCTGAATGATGGGTGCAGCTACAGGCATCATTCAGATATCAGCTTTTTCAGCCGGCGATTCCCTACACCATAAGAATGATCATAGTGGCTGTTACACTGCTTGATCGTTCTTACGGGAGGCGAGAGGGGACGCCCCCCCCTTCCCGCCACCCTCCGGTGCTTCTACCGACTCACCGCTACGATCGAAGCCAAGATCGTTTTTTTTTTTTTTTTAATTTCAGGCTTCCCAGCCTAGAGGTGAGATGTGGGGTCTTATTGACCCCATATGTCACTGTAAAGAGGACCTGTCATGCCATATTCCTATTACAAGGATGTTTACATTCCTTGTAATAGAAATAAAAGTGATCAAAAATTTTTTGGGGGGGGAAAAAGTGTCAAACTAAAATAAATAAAGTAAAATAAACAATAAAAAAAAAAAAAAATGTTTAAAGCGCCCACATTCGTGTGCTCACATGCAGAAGCGAACACATACGTAAGTCCCGCCCACATATGAAAACGGTGATCAAACCACACATGTGAGGTATCACTGCGAACGTTAGAGCGAGAGCAATAATTTTGGCCCTAGACCTCCTCTGTAACTCAAAACATGTAACCAGTAAAAAATTTTAAAGCGTCACCTATGGAGATTTTTAAGTAGCGACGTTTGGCACCATTCCACAAGAGTGTGCAATTTTGAAGGGTGACATGTTAGGTATCTATTTACTCGGCGTAACTTCATCTTTCACATTATGCAAAAACATTGGGCTAACTTTACTGTTTTATTTTTTTTTAAAGCACAAAACTGTTTTTTTTCCAAAAAAAAGCGTTCGAAAAATTGCTGCGCAAATACGGTGCGAGATAAAAAGTTGCAACAACTGCCATTGTATTCTCTAGGGTCTTTGCTAAAAAAAATATATATAATGTTTTGGGGTTCTATGTAATTTTCTAGCAAATAAATTATTATTTTTACATGTAGGAGAGAAATATAAGAATTGGCCTGGGTGCTCCAGAACGCCTGGAGGTGCTCCGTGCATGTTGGGCCTCTGTATGTGGCCACGCTGTGTAATGCCGCGTACACACGAGCGGACTTTCTATCCTACTTGGTCCGGCACACTTTCCGACGGACTTTGTCCGCCAGGTGCGCCGGACTTTAAAACGGACGGACTTGCCCACACACGCCGGGACTTTCCGGCGGGCTAAGTCCGCCCGTCTTTCCGACGGACTTTCGCCGGAGTTCCGGCGGACTTTCAGAATGAACGGACTTGCCCACACACGGACAAGTCCGTTCATTTTGAACGTGACTCAGGTGCGACGGGACTAGAAAAGGATGTCAATCTTGCCGCTTTTATCGGCGAGATTGACACCTTACTAGCCCCGTCGCGGGGCATACCAGGCCCTTAGGTCTGGTATGGATTATAAAGGGGAACCCCGCTACGCCGAAAAAACGGCGTGGGGTCCCCCTAAAATCCATACCAGACCCCGATCCGAGCACGCAGCCTGGCCGGTCAGGAAAGGGGGTGGGGACGAGCGAGCGCCCCCCCCCCTCCTGAACCGTACCAGGCCGCATGCCCTCAACATGGGGGTGGGTGCTTTGGGGGAGGGGGGCGCCCTGCGCCCCCCCCCCCAAAGCACCTTGTCCCCATGTTGATGAGGACAAGGGCCTCTTCCCGACAACCCTGGCCGTTGGTTGTCGGGGTCTGCGGACGGGGGCTTATCGGAATCTGGGAGCCCCCTTTAATAAGGGGGCCCCCAGATCCCGGCCCCCCACCCTATGTAAATGAGTATGGGGTACATGGTACCCCTACCCATTTACCTAGGAAAAAAGTGTAAGTAATAAAACACACTACACAGGTTTTTAAAATATTTTATTAAACAGCTCCGGGGGGGGGGATCTTCCTCCGGCTTCGGGGGTCTTCTTCCGGCTTCGGGGGTCCCTCCGCTTCATCTTCTCCCGGCGTCCGGTTGGTTCTTCTCCCGGTGTTCCAGTTCTTCGGCCGGCTCCTCTGCTGTCTTCAGGTAGCTCTCTTGCCAGCAGAGGTCCGGACTTCTGGGCTTCTGGGCTTCTGGGCTTCTGGGCTTCTCTTCTCCAGATGTTGACACGACGCTCTCTCCGGCTGGACTGCTCTCCGAGGGCTGCGTTGTGACTTATATAGGCGGAGACCCCGCCCCCTTTTGATGTCACAGTCCCTGGGCATGCTGGGACTGTGACGTTTTAGGGGGCGTGGTCACTGGGTGATGTTGACCACGCCCCCTAAAACGTCACAGTCCCAGCATGCCCAGGGACTGTGACATCAAAAGGGGGCGGGGTCTCCGCCTATATAAGTCACAACGCAGCCCTCGGAGAGCAGTCCAGCCGGAGAGAGCGTCGTGTCAACATCTGGAGAAGAGAAGAGAAGAAGCCCAGAAGCCCAGAAGCCCAGAAGCCCAGAAGTCCGGACCTCTGCTGGCAAGAGAGCTACCTGAAGACAGCAGAGGAGCCGGCCGAAGAACTGGAACACCGGGAGAAGAGAGCGGAGAAGAACCAACCGGACGCCGGGAGAAGATGAAGCGGAGGGACCCCCGAAGCCGGAAGAAGACCCCCGAAGCCGGAGGAAGATTCCCCCCCCCGGAGCTGTTTAATAAAATATTTTAAAAACCTGTGTAGTGTGTTTTATTACTTACACTTTTTTCCTAGGTAAATGGGTAGGGGTACCATGTACCCCATACTCATTTACATAGGGTGGGGGGCCGGGATCTGGGGGCCCCCTTATTAAAGGGGGCTCCCAGATTCCGATAAGCCCCCGCCCGCAGACCCCGACAACCAACGGCCAGGGTTGTCGGGAAGAGGCCCTTGTCCTCATCAACATGGGGACAAGGTGCTTTGGGGGGGGGGGCGCAGGGCGCCCCCCTCCCCCAAAGCACCCACCCCCATGTTGAGGGCATGCGGCCTGGTACGGTTCAGGGGGGGGGGGGCGCTCGCTCGTCCCCACCCCCTTTCCTGACCGGCCAGGCTGCGTGCTCGGATCGGGGTCTGGTATGGATTTTAGGGGGGACCCCACGCCGTTTTTTTCGGCGTAGGGGCTTCCCTTTATAATCCATACCAGACCTAAGGGCCTGGTTTGCCCCGCGCTCGCCGCAATGGGAAAATTTGTTTTTCCTATTGCAGCGAGCGTGAGATGCAATACCCTGCCCTCGTGTTGTATCTGGTCCGTCGGACCAGCCTACACACGAGCGGGCTTTCCGTCGGACCAGCACACACACGAGCGGACTTTCCGCCCGAAACTGAGTCCGGCGGAAAGATTTAGAACTTTCTTCAAATCTAGGTCCGGCGGGCTTTTGGGAAAAAGTCCGCCGGAAAAGTCCGCCGGTGCCTACACACGGGCGGATTGTCCGGCACACTCTGGTCCGCCGGACCAAGTATGCCGGAAAGTCCGACCGTGTGTACGCGGCATAAAAGTCTCACACATGTGGTATCGCCATACTCGGGAGTAATAGCAGAATGTGTTTTGGGGTGTAATTTGTGGTATGCATATGCTGTGTGTGAGAAATAACCTGCTAATATGACAATTTTGTGAAAAAAAAAAAAGAAAAAAAAAAATCTTGATTTTGCAAAGAATTGTGGGAAAAGATGACAATTTCAAAAAAACTCACCATGCATCTTTCTAAATACCTTGGAATGTCTTCTTTCCAAATAGGGGTCATTTGGGGGGTATTTGTACTTTTCTGGCATGTTAGGGTCTCAAGAAATTAGATAGGCCGTCAGTACTTCAGGTGTGATCAATTTTCAGATATTGGCACCATAGCATTTGGACTCTCTAACATTCACAAAGACCAAATAATATACACCAAGTTGTACTTATTTTTACCAAAGATATGTAGCAGTATAAATTTTGGCCAAAATTTACAAAGAAAAATTACTAATTTGCTAAATTTTATAACAGACACAAAGAAAAATTCATTTTTTTACCAAATTTTCAGTCTTTTTTCTTTTATAGCGCAAAAAATAAAAAACCCAACGGTGATTAAATACCACCAAAAGAAAGCTCTATTTGTGTGAAAAAAAGGACAAAAATTTCATATGGGTACAGTATTGTATGACTGAGTAATTGTCATTCAAAGTGTGAGAGCACCGAAAGCTGAAAATTGGTCTGGTTAGGAAGGGGGTTTAAGTGCCCAGTGGTCAAGTGGTTAAAACTGTTCCTTTCATTTTTTTTTTTTTTTTTAAATCATTTTTATTGTTATCTCAGGGAATGTAAATACCCCCTATCATAGCAATAGGTAGTGACAGGTACTCTTTTTTGAAAAAATTGGGGTCTATTAGACCCTAGATTTCTCCTCTGCCCTCAAAGCATCTGACCACACCAAGATTGGTGTGATAAAATGCTTTCCCAATTTCCCAATGGCGCTGTTTACATCCGGCGAAATCTAAGTCATAAAATGCTCGTAGCTTCCGGTTTCTTAGGCCATAGAGATGTTTGGAGCCACTCTGGTCTCTGATCAGCTCTATGGTCAGCTGGCTGAATCACCGGCTGCATTCTCAGGTTCCCTGTTGAGACAGGAGAGCCAGAGAAAAACACGGAAGACGTTGGGGGGGGGGGGGGGGGGTGGGCATTCCCTCCCACTGCTTGTAAAAGCAGTCTAGAGGCTAATTAGCCGCTAGGATTGCTTTTACATGAAAGCCGACCGCTGGCTGAAAAGAATGATACCAAGATGATACCTAAACCTGCAGGCATCATTCTGGTATAACCACTCAAAGTCGTGAATGGCGTACCTGAAGACAAAAAAATGGTTAACAATAAAGCACAGTAAACGGTAAAGTATAAAAAATTGCATACCTGAAAAGCAAACATGATAAAACATAATAACAATAAAACATTGCAGAATAGAATACAGTAAAAAAGAGCAGAACAATAGATAGAGAATAGAGAGAGAGAGAACAATAAAACGACAACTATTATTTTTTATTTTATATTTTTGCTTGTGTTTTTTTTTTTTTTTTTTTTACACTTTTTTTTGTAACTAACTTTTATAACTGTAACCGGTTCCAGGTTCGGGTCTCTCAAAATGCGATGGCATCTTGGGAGACCCTGTGAAAGTGTGCCTAGTCTGTGCAATGCTGTACCCTACGCTAATACTCAACTAGTGAATGGTAGCGTTCAAAACATTCACCAATGCAAAGACCAGGATTGTCAGGACAGGAGGGAAAATAATAACGGGTGTCACGCCTATATCCGCGCTTGCTGCAGACACGACATCTTTTTTCGGGGGGTTCGTTGGGTAGGGGTACTCGGGAGGACATAAAGAAAATGCCTCTCATGCAGCCGACTGCATTTGGTTGGGGATGTGAATGGGGGAAGTACGGGCGCTGCAGAAGTGGTGGGTTCCCAATTAGGATTGGCGAATGCAGCAGGAAGGGCATTATGGGCACGACGGGCCTGTGTTTGTCTTCTTGGTGGCAGCGGGACACTACTTGTGCTTGCCACCTCACCAGCTTGAACTGCACTTATGGGACTCGCCACGTCACCAAGTGTTACTGCAGTGCGGGTTTGACTACGACCGGGGTGTACTAGGCCGCTGGTGCTTGCCAGTTCACCAAAACGCTACCAAAAAAACTGTTAGCGATCGCAGGGATCAGGCCTGACTCTGCGAACGCTGCAGTTATTTGTTTAGTGTTTTGTAAGTGACAGGGATCGATCGATACTGCACTTGGGTGGGCTGGGCTGGGCCGGGCAGAGGGGAAAAACGCAGGTGCTAGCGGGTATCTGGGCTGATCCCGCTAACACTGCGTTTTTGGGAACCCTAAACTGCTGGGGACGCCAGTATAGATCTGATCGGATCAGATATTGATCCGTTCAGATACTATACCACTAAGGGAGGTGTACGGTGCGTGCGTGGGTGTTAGCAGTACTGGCGCTAACCTGACGCTGCCTGGGGCGGGTGCTTGCCAGTTCACCAAAACGCTACCAAGAAAACTGTTAGCGATCGCAGGGATCAGGCCTGACTCTGCGAACGCTGCAGTTATTTGTTTAGTGTTTTGTAAGTGACAGGGATCGATCGATACTGCACTTGGGTGGGCTGGGCTGGGCCGGGCAGAGGGGAAAAATGCAGGTGCTAGCGGGTATCTGGGCTGATCCCGCTAACACTGCGTTTTTGGGAACCCTAAACTGCTGGGGACGCCAGTATAGATCTGATCGGATCAGATATTGATCCGTTCAGATACTATACCACTAAGGGAGGTGTACGGTGCGTGCGTGGGTGTTAGCAGTACTGGCGCTAACCTGACGCTGCCTGGGGCTGGTGCTTGCCAGTTCACCAAAACGCTACCAAGAAAACTGTTAGCGATCGCAGGGATCAGGCCTGACTCTGCGAACGCTGCAGTTATTTGTTTAGTGTTTTGTAAGTGACAGGGATCGATCGATACTGCACTTGGGTGGGCTGGGCTGGGCCGGGCAGAGGGGAAAAATGCAGGTGCTAGTGGGTATCTGGGCTGATCCCGCTAACACTGCGTTTTTGGGAACCCTAAACTGCTGGGGACGCCAGTATAGATCTGATCGGATCAGATATTGATCCGTTCAGATACTATACCACTAAGGGAGGTGTACGGTGCGTGCGTGGGTGTTAGCAGTACTGGCGCTAACCTGACGCTGCCTGGGGCTGGTGCTTGCCAGTTCACCAAAACGCTACCAAGAAAACTGTTAGCGATCGCAGGGATCAGGCCTGACTCTGCGAACGCTGCAGTTATTTGTTTAGTGTTTTGTAAGTGACAGTGATCGATCGATACTGCACTTGGGTGGGCTGGGCTGGGCCGGGCGGAGGGGAAAAACGCAGGTGCTAGCAGGTATCTGGGCTGATCCCGCTAACACTGCGTTTTTGGGAACCCTAAACTGCTGGGGACGCTAGTATAGATCTGATCGGATCAGATATTGATCCGTACAGATACTATACCACTAAGGGAGGCGTATGCTGCGTGCGTGGGTGTTAGCGGTACTGGCGCTAATCTGACGCTGCCTGGGGCGACGCATATCACCGCCAGGCGATCAGGGGGCTAAACCTTTATTCGGTAATAAACGGCGGGTGCCCTGACACTATAAAAAATAAACGAACTAACCAGCGTCACCCGTAACACTTATACGGTGATCAGTGGTGAAAGGGTTAACTAGGGGGCAATCAAGGGGTTAAAACATTTATTAGATAGTATATGGGGGTCCCTGACACTATAAAACGCTAACGGCGAACCTAAATATTTACGTCCCTAACTAGCGTCACCAGCGACACTAATACAGCGATCAGAAAAATGATCGCTTAGTGACACTGATGACAGGGGGTGATCAAGGGGTTAAAACTTTATTAGGGGGGGTTAGGGGGGTACCCTAGACCTAAAGGGGGCTACCACTCACTGCCCTAACACTGTAACTGTCACAAACTGACACCAATCAGTAATCAGAAAAAAAAAAAAATACTGCTTGGTGTCAGTTTGTGACGGGGGGGGGTGGTTGGGGGGGGATCGGGGGTGTTTAGTGTGCCTAGCATGTTCTACTGTGTGTGTGTAGTGTTGTGCACTTACATGTCTTCTCTCCTCGGCGCTGGAACGGAAACTGCCGAGCCGAGGAGAGATGACATCACATCCTGTGAAACTACACACAGGCAGGGGAGGATTCCGATTGGCTGGGAGCGATCGCGAGGGGGGGGCCACGATCGGATGGTCTCCCCCTCGCCTCCCAACGCTCCCAGTCACAAGCCGACCGCCGCTGGCACCGGGGGGGGGGGTCCGATAGGACCCCCCGCCCGCGGGAGGCAGATCACGTACAGGTACGTGATTCTGCCTGCCCGTGCCATTCTGCTGACGTATATCTACGTTAGGCGGTCGGCAAGTGGTTAAGACCTATACAAAAAAACCCAGAATGCTTAGGGAGATGCTCCATCCTGGAACCAGTTCTGTGTTTGTGTATACTGGGGAGTGTGGTATCTGTCCTGTGCGGTGAGTGTTTAACGCCTGTGTGGCAAACTTCTAAAAGGGAGATAGGGACTGGGGCAGCACAAGGCTGCACCCAGTTGTTAGATAGGGAATCTACGTGTGTAGTAAGTGGTCAAACTGACCAGGATTTCTTTTCATGTTTCTTTTTGTTTTGCTGTTATATTTTTCACTGCATATAGCATAAATAAACTGCACCTTTGTTTTTTTTCACCTGCAACGCTGTCTGCTGTGCCTGATTTTGTGTGGTGAACCCATCCAGGGGTCACACACACCTGCTGCCGAGCTAAACCCCTCACAGTAGCTAAGAGGTATATCTATTTATTCACACACACACACGCTAATTATAGTACAGTGCACTTTATGATTAGCATTTGTCATAATTCATTTGTGGTGCCAGCAGGACCAACCCACAGATCAAATTCTAGGCGATTCAGAAGGAAAAAAACACATTTTGATACTCGTATGGCCAGCAATACTCTACAGAACTCATTACATTTATTATATAACACAAATTATACAATGTGTCCGATTTGGGAAACCTGTACCAAAGGGGGAAAAAAAAATAGATATATAGCTGTCATTTACGACCTACTGAAAATGCTAATTACTAATTAGTTGGAACCAGAGACAGCTAACACAATAACATTGCCAGAATGGCAGCATACGTCTGATGCAGCATTCTTGTAAATAGCACCCATTGGGGTTGATTTACTAAAGGCAAATCCACTTTGAAATACAAGTGCACTTGAACGTGCAGTCGCTGTAGATCTGAGGGGAAGATCTGAAATGAGGGGAAGCTCTGCTGATTTTATCATCCAATCATGTACAAGCAAAAATGCTGTTTTCTTTTTCATACATCATGGGGCACAGAGTCAGGCTAATATTCATTACCTGCTGGGTTTATACTCCATCTCCAGGTGAATAGACACTGGTAGACCAAAGGTCTTCAGAAAGGAAGTGATCCCCCTATATAACCCCTCCCTCACAGGAAGCACTTCAGTTTTTTTTACCAGTGTCTGCAAGGTGGATGGCATGGTTTATTTGAGCTCTGTTTGGGCAATCTGAGCTCCAGGTCTCTAGTCCCACAAACGGTTCTAAATAAATCAAGGGATTGACCGATCAGATGCATTTGATACAGGCTTTATATGCTTACATAAATGGTACCGTAGTCTCACAAAGAAGACTCAAGATCCTGCAAGGTTTTGCCTGTAATGTGGCCTCTGGGCGCTGGACCCTGCGAAGTGGAATCCTGGACACTACAGTGCTAAGGCATTCCTGTAGGGTGCTGTACAGGTCCAAGAGAGTGGGCCCTAAACGTGAAAAGGGTACCCAGTCCTTCCTCGGGTGACAGGAACCCATGGTGAAGGTTGAAGATTGGGCTCTTAGTTTCTAAGCTGCCCTGCACCTGGATGGGTAAGTGAAACCCCTTTTACTTATTATTGTGGGGTGTCCCAGTGATTGTAACAATCAGTCAAGCTAGCTAGAGGCTGGACACCTGTGTGCGGTGACCAGACGGGGGCGTTTTGGGCTAGCTGTGGGTGTTTGCAACGTGTACCTTTTTTACTTGTGTCTGGCTGTTTTTTTAACCAGTATAATGGCTCACGATGGTGCGCCATTTCGTTTTGGTTCACCAGGGTGCACGTGCATTCCCAAGAGTGCCGCTATGCTCAGCAGTTGTATGGCGCATGTGCATTCGCAAAAGCGATGTGGGACTTTGTTTGGTGGCTATGGTGCACGCGGCTTCACTGTACATGTGCAGTAGCCTTCTATCTGGGTGCAGGAGGATTAGCGTCATACGCGAATACAGCCACGCCCGGTCGCCGAGACCACGCACGTGCATGCACACGCACAAAACATTCTGGCGCACACCAAGCTTATTTAAGCTGTGTAAGCCAAGCATGCAGTGCTTCCAGAAGGCATCTGTGGGACACAGAGCAGGCTCTGAACAGACACTTGCAGCGGTTCATTTTTTCCTTACCCGGGTCACGAGAATCACCAAGTGTTGCTTGGCAGGCTAAAGATGCTTAGCTGGATTGTTACATAGGGGCTTAGCAAGCCCTATTAAAGGGTCTCCCTTCTGAGGTGTTTTAATACTACACCCAAGTACTCTCTTTTTGTGGCTGGTAAATGTCTTCAAAAAAGAGGAGTGGGACTAACACTACAGGGAAGGGCACACCAATGTCGTTAGTAGTTCCTGATGAACCTAGTCTTATCCCTAGTGTTGTATCCCCTAAAAAAACAGAGGCTTCCAGGCAATCTGAGCCGATGTGCCTATCTGGTGTTGTGCCTACAGTCAACGCTGCTGCTTCACCCTTTATCACTAAGGATGAACTGTCCTCGGCCTAGCCAGGTTAGAGCACAGGATTGCTGGCATGATTGCCTCCATCCCACAGGGTAGCAGGAAGCGACAGCTCCCCCTCCCCGGAGCCTCCTAGTCTGGAGCAGGAATGGGTTGAGGATGGGGATGAGCTTAAAGCTCAGGACTTTGTGGAGGGCCCAGCAGATGAGTATGCTTCCGAGCAATCTGGACAAGAAGATAGTTGATGTCTGTCTCTCAGTTGCAGAGGCTTTTGATCCTGACTGACCGAAATGGTTTGTTCTGCCTTTAAGTTGCCTCTTGCAGAGGTGACTGAGCCCCCCTGGTCCTCTTTGGGATCCCTGAGGCCTCTTCAGGCCACACAGGCTTTCCTTCTACACCCCTTACAAGAAAAAGACAATTCCATAGCTCAACTCACCAACCAGTCTGCTGACCAACCAAATTTACCTGTCTAACCGTATGTTAAAGGCAGGGGTTTAGTTAGCACACATTTGCAAACGCATGTGAAAGCTGCAAGGCCTCGTCAAGGCACCCTGTATTACTTGCAGTCCTAACACTAAATTTATAAGTGTCTCCACAGTGGAAGCACATGCATTGAATGGATAGGTGTGAGACAGGTGAGCCAGGAGGCCGCCCTAGCCCCCTTAAAGGGACAGGACACACACTGGACACCCAGCAATAGCAGCAGAGGCGTCCAGTGTGTCCCCGACCCAAATATACAAACGGTAACAAGACACTGGTCACCGCCCACACCCATAACTGGCCTTCACAGTAAGGAGCACATGGAGGGCATATACATACAAGAAAAAGACAATTCCATAGCTCAACTCACCAACCAGTCTGCTGACCAACCAAATTTACCTGTCTAACCGTATGTTAAAGGCAGGGGTTTAGTTAGCACACATTTGCAAACGCATGTGAAAGCTGCAAGGCCTCGTCAAGGCACCCTGTATTACTTGCAGTCCTAACACTAAATTTATAAGTGTCTCCACAGTGGAAGCACATGCATTGAATTTAGTGTTAGGACTGCAAGTAATACAGGGTGCCTTGACGAGGCCTTGCAGCTTTCACATGCGTTTGCAAATGTGTGCTAACTAAACCCCTGCCTTTAACATACGGTTAAACAGGTAAATTTGGTTGGTCAGCAGACTGGTTGGTGAGTTGAGCTATGGAATTGTCTTTTTCTTGTATGTATATGCCCTCCATGTGCTCCTTACTGTGAAGGCCAGTTATGGGTGTGGGCGGTGACCAGTGTCTTGTTACCGTTTGTATATTTGGGTCGGGGACACACTGGACGCCTCTGCTGCTATTGCTGGGTGTCCAGTGTGTGTCCTGTCCCTTTAAGGGGGCTAGGGCGGCCTCCTGGCTCACCTGTCTCACACCTATCCATTCAATGCATGTGCTTCCACTGTGGAGACACTTATAAATTTAGTGTTAGGACTGCAAGTAATACAGGGTGCCTTGACGAGGCCTTGCAGCTTTCACATGCGTTTGCAAATGTGTGCTAACTAAACCCCTGCCTTTAACATACGGTTAGACAGGTAAATTTGGTTGGTCAGCAGACTGGTTGGTGAGTTGAGCTATGGAATTGTCTTTTTCTTGTATGTATATGCCCTCCATGTGCTCCTTACTGTGAAGGCCAGTTATGGGTGTGGGCGGTGACCAGTGTCTTGTTACCGTTTGTATATTTGGGTCGGGGACACACTGGACGCCTCTGCTGCTATTGCTGGGTGTCCAGTGTGTGTCCTGTCCCTTTAAGGGGGCTAGGGCGGCCTCCTGGCTCACCTGTCTCACACCTATCCATTCAATGCATGTGCTTCCACTGTGGAGACACTTATAAATTTAGTGTTAGGACTGCAAGTAATACAGGGTGCCTTGACGAGGCCTTGCAGCTTTCACATGCGTTTGCAAATGTGTGCTAACTAAACCCCTGCCTTTAACATACGGTTAGACAGGTAAATTTGGTTGGTCAGCAGACTGGTTGGTGAGTTGAGCTATGGAATTGTCTTTTTCTTGTATGTATATGCCCTCCATGTGCTCCTTACTGTGAAGGCCAGTTATGGGTGTGGGCAGTGACCAGTGTCTTGTTACCGTTTGTATATTTGGGTCGGGGACACACTGGACGCCTCTGCTGCTATTGCTGGGTGTCCAGTGTGTGTCCTGTCCCTTTAAGGGGGCTAGGGCGGCCTCCTGGCTCACCTGTCTCACACCTATCCATTCAATGCATGTGCTTCCACTGTGGAGACACTTATAAATTTAGTGTTAGGACTGCAAGTAATACAGGGTGCCTTGACGAGGCCTTGCAGCTTTCACATGCGTTTGCAAATGTGTGCTAACTAAACCCCTGCCTTTAACATACGGTTAGACAGGTAAATTTGGTTGGTCAGCAGACTGGTTGGTGAGTTGAGCTATGGAATTGTCTTTTTCTTGTATGTATATGCCCTCCATGTGCTCCTTACTGTGAAGGCCAGTTATGGGTGTGGGCGGTGACCAGTGTCTTGTTACCTTCTACACCCCTTGTTGGAACAGACGGTGTATGCTGATTGGGAACATCCCGACAGTACTTTTTTCCTCCTAATGCCGTGTACACACGGGCGGACTTTTCAGCATCAAACGTCCATCAGACTTTCGACTGAGTTACGACGGACTTTCGGACTACCGGACTTGCCCACACACGAACGGACTAAAATCCATTCGAAAGTCCGTTGGTATGAACGTGATGATGTACGAAGGGACTAGAATAAGGAAGTTCATAGCCAGTAGCCAATAGCTGCCATTGCTTCCTTTTTTGTCCGACGGACTAGCATACAGACGATTGGATTTTTCGACCCAACTCAAGTCCGTCGGAAAGATTTGAAACATGTTCCAAATCTAAAGTCCGTCTGATTTTCGACAGAAAAAGTCAGCTGAAGGTCCGATGAAGCCCACACACGGTCGGATTGTCTGACGGATTTTTTCCTTTGGACCAGTCCGGCCCAAAAGTCCGCCCGTGTGTACACGGCATTAGAGGTTTTCCCTTTTATATCCTATGGATGAAAAGTTCATTAAAAAATGGAGCATGCCAGCAGTAGATGCAGCAGTCTCTTCCTTAAACGAGAACTTAATTTGTCCGGTAGATAACGCACAGGGTTCCTGTTGACAAGAAATTTGAGTCATTATTAAAGGCTTCCTTTTCTTTGGCCAGTTCAGCTATTCAGCCAGCTGTTGCAGCAATTGGTATCTGCCAATACGTAAAGGATCAGGTCAAAGGGCCTGATAGGCTTAACCAGAAGGATGATCTGCCTGAAAGTAAGATAGATATTTCTCGAGTGCTGTCTTTTGCTATTGATGCCTTAAAGAATTCAATACAGCAGGTTTCTCGTTTGGCTCTCTCGTCTGTACATATGCGCAGATTATTGTGACTTAAGAACTGGTCAGCCAAGCTTCCTTGTAAAAAGTTATTGGCAGGTTTCCCTTTTCATGGGAAACTTTATTTAGTGATCATTTGGATAAATATATCCAAAAGATTTCCGGAGGGAAGAGTTCTGTACTTCCTGTGAAGAAAAGCACCAAGCGTTCCTCGTTTAAAACCTCAGGGACTGCTTCCTCCAATGTCTCAGCGTCAAGGCGGTTCTGCCGCTGAGAGGGCGCTAGGGCTAGGGGCAAGCCGCAGGGCCAAGGCCACAAAAAGCCCTGGGTCCAAGATTCTTCAGAACAGTAATTCAAGACGAGTGGGTCACCTCAATTATATCTTGCGGTTACAAGCTGGAGTTGCAGGGGATTGCCCCTCAGAGGTTTTTAAAATCCAGCGTTCCCTCGGATCCTCCAAAAAGAAACTTATTGCTTCAGGCACTACATCATCTAGTGCATCAAGGAGTGATTGTAGAGGTTCCGGTATCCGAAAGGGGCACAGGGTTTTACTCAAACCTGTTTACGGTTCAGAAACCAAATGGGGACACAAGGCCCATTTTGGACCTAAGCTCCCTGAACAAGTATCTACTTATACAGTCCTTTCGGATGGAGTCTGTCTGCTCAGTAGTGGACTCACTCCAGAGGAGAGACTTTTTAGCCTCCAGCGATATAAAACGCACGTATTTACACATACCTATCTTTCGGCCTCATCAGAGGTTCCTACATTTTGCAGTAGAGGAACGTCCTTTTCAGTTTGTGGCTCTACCCCTCGGGCTGACTACAGCTCACCAGGTGTTCACAAAGGTCCATGCACCAGTACTGGGTTTTTTAAGGGCCCAAGGGATGCTAGTGCTCGGCTATCTAGATGACGGTCTACTCAGAGATCACTCATTACAGGCTCTAGAACAAAGCATAATATGCACAGTGCGGTATTTGAAAAGCTTAGGCTGGATCATAAATATCAAAAAGTCAGCCTTGAAAACAGCTCAAAGTCTAAAGTATTTAGGTCTGATCCTAGACACAGTTCAAGCAAGAGTATTCTTGTCAACTGTAAGAATATGTACCCTTAAGGTTCAGCTGCGTCAGATAAGGGGCACCAGACAACACTCCATTCGGCTCTGTATGAGTCTTCTAGGGAGGATGGTATTCTCCTGAGGCAGTGCCCTATGCCCAGTTCCATTCCAGGCCTTTACAACAAGACATCTTGTTGGCCTGGATCAGAAGAGGAAAAGCCCTGGATTAGCCAATGTGCTTATCTCCTCAGGCACGATTAAGTCTAAACTGGTGGTTGCAAGATCAGAACTTGCGAAAGGGAAAATCCTTTCTCCTGGTAACTTGGAGAGTACTGACTACAGATGCCAGTCTCTCAGGCTGGGGAGCGACCCTAGAAGAGCTCACAGCTCAGGGGAAATGGTCAGGGACAGAACAGATCCC
Source organism: Aquarana catesbeiana (assembly GCF_042186555.1). Taxonomy (NCBI): domain Eukaryota; kingdom Metazoa; phylum Chordata; class Amphibia; order Anura; family Ranidae; genus Aquarana; species Aquarana catesbeiana. The sequence goes on along the minus strand of NC_133325.1, from coordinate 688,502,347 downwards.
GCCCATCAACGTCCTGGAATTACAGGCAGTACGTCTGGATGTCTGGCCCTACGGTCCTGGACAGTGGAGCTTCAGGACTGCCTTATCAGGGTTGCGTCTGACAATGCCACTGCAGTGGCCTATATAAACCACCAAGGCGGTACCAGGAGTCGTTCAGCTCTGAAGGAGGTGAACCACATACTGGCCTGGGCAGAGAGACATGTGCCGATTTATATCGGCAGTCCTTATCCCGGGAGTAGAGAACTGGAAGGCAGATTTTCCCAGGAGAATGGTCCCTACACCCAGGGGTGTTCCAGGAAATTTGCCAACCTTGGGGATGGCCAGAGATCGACCTATTGGCATCCAGGTTCAGCAACAAGCTACAGCAATTTGTGTCCCAAACAAGGGATCCTCTGGCAATCGGATGCTCTGATAGTTCCATGGAGACAGTACTCCCTGGTTTATGCTTTCCCTCCGATCCCTCTCCTTTCACATTTGTTGCGCAGGATTCGGAAAGAGGGGGTTCCAGTCATTCTGGTGGCACCATCCTGGCCCAGAAGGCCCTGGTTCCCAGAGATTGTGAGACTGACAATAGACGGGCCATGGATGCTTCCACATCGCCCCGATCTACTGTCTCAAGGTCCTATATTCCACCCCCATTTAAGTCTCTAAATTTGACAGCATGGATATTGAAGCCAGTGTGTTAAAGGACCGTGGGATCTCAGGATCAGTAGTGTCTACCCTAGTGAATGCTAGAAAAGCTGTCACTAGAAAAATGTATCATAAGGTCTGGAAGACTTATATTGCTTGGTGTGAAGCCAGAAAATGGCATCCTCAAAAATACGTGATTGGGAGAAATCTCTCCTTTCTACAGTCAGCTGTGGAAATCAAATTGGCTTTGAGTACAAGCAGAGGTCATGTTTCGGCCCTATCAGTATTCTTCCAAAGGCCTTTAGCCTCCCATTCACTCATACGAACCTTTATGCAGGGGGCAACTCGCTTGCTTCCCCCCATTAGGTCACCTATGTGTCCTTGGAACTTGAACTTGGTGCTGTCTGTGTTACAGAAACAACCATTTGAACCTATCAAGGAAATTCCATTAGACTTGCTGTCACACAACTAGCCTTCCTGATGGTCATCACCTCGGCTAGAAGGGTGTTGGAGTTGGCGGCCCTTTTGTGCAGGGAACCATACTTGATCCTTCACCAGGACAGGGTCGTGTTACGACCTGTTCCATCCGTTTTGCCAAAGGTGGTATCGGCCTTTCATTTAAATCAGGACATTATTTTGCCTTCTTTTTTCTCTCAGCGTCGCTCGGCAGAAGAGAGACGGCTGCATTCATTGGACGTTGTCTGGGCAGTCAAGGTTTATTTGTTTAGATTTGCAGAGATCCGAGGATCAGACTCCTTTTTTGTTTTACCAAAAGGACCCAAGAAGGGGCAGGCAGCTTCCAAGGCTTCCATTGCCAATTGGGTCCGTCAATTGATCATTCAGACCTAGGGTCTGAAACATAAAGCTCCTCACTTTAGGGTGAAAGCTCATTCTACCAGGGGTGTAGGAACCTCCTGGGTTTTCACCATCAGGTATTTGTGGCTCAGATTTGTAAGGCTGCTACCTGGTCTTCAGTGCATACATTCACAAAATTTTATCAAGTGGATGTTCAAGCAGCCAAGGATTCGGCTTTTGGCCGCAGTGTACTCCCAGCTGCCGTATAAGTTCTGGTGGCTTTCATTTGGCAGGGTGTCTCCCTCCCCTCAAGGCTATTGCTCTGGTACGTTCCAGCAGGTAATGAATATCAGCCTGACTCTGTGTCCCATGATGTATGAAAAAGAAAATAGGATTTGATTTTTTCATCATACTTACCTGTAAAATCCTTTTCTTTGAGTACATCATGGGACACAGAGATCCCTCCCCTCTTTTTTGAAGATTCTTTGCTCGCTACAAAACTGCAGTGCTTCCTGTGTGGGAGGGGTTATATAGGGGATCACTTCTTGTCTGAAGACCTTTGGTCTACCAGTGTCCATTCACCTGGCGATGGAGTATAACCCAGCAGGTAATGAATATTAGCCTGACTCTGTGTCCCATGATGTACTCAAAGAAAAGGATTTTATAGGTAAGTATGACGAAAAAATAAAAAAATTTTTGTTTCCTTGCATGTCCCCCTCAGATCTACAGTGACTGCTCTTCCAAGTGCACTTGTAGAACAAAGTGGATTTGCATTTAGTAAATAAACCCCATTGGCTAAGCTGTGAAACAATTTTGCTGCTTAGATGAACCAAACACTACATCTAAAGGTCCGTGCTTCATTAGTCTTTGTCTCTGCTGCCATCTTGTGGCTAAGTATGATAACACATGCTGATCCCTTCACACTGCTAGTTCTTTAGTTTGCGTTGGGACACAGTCCCAGATTCTTTTATAATAGATATACTGTATATAGCACCAACAATTTATGCAGTGCATTACAGATTGTACATTTACATCAGTCCCTGACCTCAAGAAGCTTACATTCTAAACTTTCATGCATACATACACATACTAGGTCCAAGTTAGACAGGAGCCAATGAACCTGTACATACAGAAGTGTACTCAGATCACCAGAGATGCGAGTTTTAAGCCACCATATGATCTTTAAGCCTGGGTTCACACTGTTGAGATCGCATGTGATTCGCATCTGCACTGCAGGTGTCGATAACATGCGACGTCTGAGCAATGTGAGTTCAGCCATAAAGTTGCTCTCACCTATGCAATCCGATTCCTGTGCGAGTTCGCACTGCGATCTGTGAAATAAACTGGGGGGTGTCATTGTCACCCGCAGCGGTTCGCAGAAGGCAGTGTAAACTGCCTGCGGGAGAGGAGCGATGTGGGAACTGGTGTTGGAATCACGCTGGTTTCTGCATCGCACTAGTGTAAACCCAGGGTAATGGAGGCTAGATACAAATTATCAATTTTCATCTTCAAGTGAAACTTTCAAAAAAAGGAAAGCACTCGATTAATTGCGTTTCTGGCCTATCTGTCCATTTATGATGTAGCACCCTCTACCTTTTAGGTAGGTGCTAGTGTAGTGGGTTTGTATGTATACTGCCAGTGCAGGTACATTTAGGAAGGTCACAGCTAGGCCTGTTTGTTTTGATCTGGGGTCAGGGGAGTGGTTTTAGTGTAGCAGCAGGTGACTGACATGTGCCTCTGTTTCCAGGGAGAAGGTTCTGGAAAAAGGGGCAGGGCAGAGAGCTGGAGTGACATGGGGTGCATGTGGGAGCCCTGACCAATCCCCAACTAGGATTGGCAGGGGGCAGGATATATATATATATATATATATATATATATATATATATATATATATATATATATTATTTTTTTTCTTCTCATCTAAAATGGTTGCTATCACAAAGAGGACTGAAAACCCATGCATATAATGGGCCATCAGGAAAACGTTAGGACTTATTCAGAGTGAGGCCTACCCATGTGCTAATGGTGACAGGAATCTAGATTTGAACTGAAGTGAAGCAAGTGATCTCGAGGAGATGTGCAGAGGAAGAGACTGTCAGAATTGGATTCAAGCTACATTTATTTCCATTGCTAAAGATTCATTATCTGGGTATCCCATGTCCCTTTTCCCCATCCAAATTTAATCCCCTAATAAAAACAACAAAAACAAGCAAGAGACTGTTCATTGTCTGGGAAAGTGTGCCAAAATGGATGTCAGACCAGCAGGGTGAAATGTGTGGATGCTGATACACGCAGCGACCCCACGGGGGCACCGCTACAATGAATAGGATTTTATTTTTTGCTTTGAAACTCTATGTGACATTTTTGTAAGTAGATTATTCATTGTATTGTAAATTAAATAGCAAGTTTAACACTGTAAGGAATATCTAACCCAATTTGCTGCATTGCTGCACCAGAACAGCCTGTATGAAGCCGATTCACACTAAGAAAACAAGATTTATTTAAATGATATGTCTTAAATAAATGATCATTGTTTTTTCCCACAAATATGCTGAATTAAAACTAAAGTCAGACAAACTGTTTATAATTTTTACAATCTATTATTATGGATGGCTGCATCGATAGTCCCCTTTGTATCACAGTGCCTCCTTTGCAACACAGTCCCCTCTTTACAGTGTAGTCTCTGTTACATTAATGTAAAGGGGCACTGTGATGTGAAGGGGAACTGAGGACACTGGGACTGCCTTAACAGCTTCCGGACCAGCCGTCACAGTTATACTGCAGCAGGTTGGCTCCCCCTGCGGGAAACCACGTAGCTATACCTTGGCTCACAGGGTCTGGATAGCAGGCGCGCCCGCTGCACAGCGGGGGTGCCAATGCTCGTGGCCGACGGTCGCGATGACCGCCGGCCACGAGCGATCGTGAGCAGGAGACACAGAGCAGGGACGAGTGTGTGTAAACACACGCTTCCCTGTTCTTTTCTGACAGGAGTGACAGATCGTGTGTTGCTATTAGCTAGAAACCACCATCCGTCACTTCCTCTAGTTAGTCCCCTCCCCCTTCAGTTAGAATCACCTCCCAGGGAACACAGTTAACCCCTTAACTGCCCCCTAGTGTTAACCCCTTCACTGCCAGCGACATTTTTACAGTAATCCATGCATTTTTAATCACACTGATTGCTGTATTAATGCCAATGGTTCCAAAAATGTGTCAAAATTGTCCAATGTGTCCGCCATAATGTCACAGTCACGATAAAAATTGCAGCTTGCCGCAATTACTAGTAAAAAAAAAAAAATAATAATAAAAATGCTATACATCTATCCCCTATTTTGTAGATGCTATAACTTTTGCGCAAACCAATCAATATATGCTTATTGTGATTTTTTTTTTTTTTTACCAAAAATATGTAAAAGAATACATATTGGCCTAAACTGAGAAAAAATGTGCTTTTTTTTTTTTTTTTTTAATAAAAATGTGACCATGTGTATGCTCCATCGGACTTTTGCTTGTGGTTGCCACCTCATCCCTTTAAACCCGAACACATATTAATTACACAGGTTCTGTGGCTGATTAAGGTGGTAATTAAACTCACTTGGTGCCTTATCTGCATTTAATTAGCCTCAGAACCTGGGTAATTCAAAGGTGTTCAGGTTTAAAGGGATGAGGTGGCAACTCTACTTTTGCTGGCGGAATTCCAGCCAGCAAAAGAGTGAGAGCATGTTCTCAATTTTTCAGTCGCAAAACGTTCCGATCTGAAATTCCGATCATCTGTACCAATTCCAATGCGCAAAAGTTCAGCAAACTTTTGTGTGACTGTGTGTATGCAAGCCAAGCTTGAGCGGAATTCCGTCTGAAAAATCTTGGATGGTTTTTCCGACGGAAATTCCGCTCGTGTGTACGCGGCATTACACATAAATGTAGCTAAAAGCTCCCAGTCTCTGTAGACCAATTATGAACACAAGCACTATTGTGTACAACTTAATTTGATGCATTTAATATATCTTCTGTGTCTTTCCTCAGAAAACTAGCAATCTATGTAGTGCTGTGGACAGGAAGGGTGATAGTTAAAACTACAATTGTTCTGTGTATGTGCATGAACAGTAAGTTGCAATATAGGAATAAATGAGAGAACAGTGTTGGGTGAACACCCAAATTTGCAGGGCACTCGGCAGGATGTTCGCCCACTGGGTGCCCCACAATGCACTGCGCGCTACACAGTGCATTAAGCCATGACTGGGCAAAGCTTTGCCCAATCAGGGCACAGTTAAAGCTGGTTGTTAAGAAGCGGGGCCAGGAAGCTGGCCGCCGCGTCCTTAACAACCGATAAGTCGTCAGCTGTCAATGGGCTTCTCTGCGACAGATGAATAATAGAAAAAAAAAAAATTGCTGGCAATATAAAAAAAGTGAATAAAAAAACCGATGTGGGGGGTCTGCCCCAATCCATACCAGGCCCTTTGGGTCTGGTATGAATTTTAAGGGGGACCCCACACCAAAAAATGGTGGTGTTCTTCGGACAGGGGGCTTATCGGAATCTGGAAGCCCCCTTTAACTATGTGAATGAGTATGGGGTACATTGTACCCCTACTCATTTACCAAAAATGTGGTAATAGGAAGGAAAAAACTCTTTTTGACAATTCCTTTATTAAAAAAAATAAAAAATAATGTCCCCGAATGTAGATCTGCCACTGCTGGACCTGAAATAAAATGAAAAAAATCACCCTGCCTGCGAGGAAGGCTGACCGCTGACTACCTTTCTTGCTGCGTGACAGCTCTTATATAGGTAAGGAGCGGGGTCACCTGATGGCACCACCCACTAATGACGTCACCTACCGATGCATGCAGGGTCGTTGACATCATAAGGGGGTGGGGCCACCAGATGACATCACTAGGTGCCCGCTGCCCCTTACCTATTTAGGAACTGTCACCCAGTGGAGCAGGCATTCAGTGGTCAGCCTTCCTTGGGGGCGGAGTGGTTTTTTTTTCCATCTTTATTCAGGTCCAGTGGTCACGGCATACATCGGGGGACATTGTTTTTTTTTTTTTTTGTTTTGTTTTTTTAATAAAGAAATTGTCAAAAACTGTGTCTGTCTTTTTTTTTCTTATACTCACTGGGGGGGGTTTAGGGGATTACACAGGCCCCCAACATAGGGACAATGTGCTTTGGGCTGGGGGTCTGGTATGGATTTGTGGGGGACCCCACGCTATTTTTTTCATTTTATTTACAATTTTTTTCATTTTTGATACTATCAGTGCAAAATATAGTTTTTAAAGGAGCAGTGATTTTAATGATGCTTAAATGGCATTTAAATCACTGGAAATACAATACCATTGCCAGCAATACAAAAATGTGAAAAAGAGGCGTGGTGGCCCCCCTCCCCCCCAATCCATACCAGGCCCTTCGGATCTGGTGTAGATTTTAAGAGGAATCCCACGTCAAAATGAAACAAAAAAAAAAAAAAAAGAGAGCAACGAGCAGACCCAAAGGGCCTGAAGTAGATTGGGGAGAAGGAACCCACACCATTTTTTTCCCCATTTTGCTATTGCCAGCAATGGTATTGTATTGACGGCAATTTACATATCTTTTTTTTTTTCTTGAGAAATGTCAGTTTTGCAACAGTAGGTTCTATACACAGTACAGATGCGCCGCTTTACGGGCAGACTGAGGGGACACCCCCCCAGGTATTATATTTAAAGAAATATTTCATTTTTATTGTTTCACTTTAAGCATCATTATCAGCATCATTTTAAAAGGTTTTTTTTCTGCATTGGCACATGTCCTCCCTGGGCAGTACCCGGGCCCCCAGAACAACAGCACACAGTAAAAATTGCAGTATTCCCTCACATTGTTGTTAGCCAGTGGTAAAATTATTACTTTGCTAGTCAATGGAAAACTGCCCACCGACATTGGTGGTCGGTGAATTGCATCTTACATTATTAGTCAGCGGGGAAGGACCCTCTCAGATTTGTGATCAGTAGGAGAAAGATTCTCTTATATTGGTGGTCATTGGGGGAGTTAGTGAAAGCAGGGCATCAGCACACTGGTGGTCAGTTGGGATTATAAACCTCACATTGGTATTCAATAGGAAGAATGCATCCTTACAGATTGCTAATAACACTACTGGTGTTGGGGTGATTTCTTATCTGATTGTCAAGGAGTTCCTGGCAACCTATGCTAGAATCTTATCTGAGATGCTGGCCTAAATGGTGGGAATAAACTTTTTATTTGAAGAGATGTTGTCCCTACAGGTATGTATGGGCACCTCCAATTACTAACACTTTATAATTGCATTTTTTCCCATAACAGGGTATTTTTCTTTTTTTTAAAGATCCTTCTAAATAGTTCTTATTTATTTGCACATCATTGTGTTTCATAGGATGCAGCTGAGGAGTATACTAACTTCATCGCCTACATCACCACCTATCAGATGATGTGATCACTGTCAGACTACAACTCCTTCCATGTATTGTGCCAGTACCATGTTGAGGAACTTGGAGGTGCTAAATAACCTCAGTGTATTTGTTACATTTAGGAGGGACACCACAGAGCCCATGCCCTCTCCACCAGCGTACCTCTGTCATCTCACTCCCAGTGATAAAATGGGGACCCACCTCAAAGTCCAACATGAACAATTCAGTGCAACATTCCCTAACTGACTCAACTAGGCTGCCCAGGAATACCTTTTGAGGTGGTGGCATCTTCCAAGATGTGGTAGCGTTCCAGCCTCCTGGTGTCTTCTGACAGACTACTGGGCGCAGCAACCACACTCAGTGTTCCATGACAGCTAAAGCATCACGAGAAACGAGGACAGAAAAAGTCCTAGAACCCAGCCTTTCTCATCATTTATGTAACACAGGTAGTCATGGTCGAAAAAGCCCAGGAACAGCGGTGCAGGACATTAACCCTTCCCCAGCCTGGGCCAGCCAATTTCCAAACTAACATACTGCAGGCAACCTTCCTACAAGCATCTTAGTTCTCCCTGTCAACAGCAGGGTTGCATGAATAAGTGGTGCAAAACCATAAGGTTATTATGAAGACATTGGAATGTATGAGAACTTTAACCTGATTGAATCCTTGATGACAGCTGTCAAGGAACATAAAAAGAATCTGCAAATGTTATTTGTAGATTCCTTATCTGTTATTTGTTATTTGTAGCTGCTAACTTGGCTAAGATTATATTTTTTTAGAATTGTGCTTATCCTTGAATCTGTTCTATTTAGAAATACTTGTAATCCTCATACCTACCATCTGTAATGTTAAATAAGGCTGGCAGCGTGCATATTTTGCTGCTGAAATGACAGAGGGGTTGTAAACCCCTACATATACCCACTGAATTGACTAGCCTTGGGGGATACACAGTGATGAATTAAATCTTCCTATGAAGGTTGTACCTGTTTTATCTGAAGCTGTCTCTTCTTTACAGCTTTCAATAGCACAAACATCAAAGGCTATTAATCAGCTTGTAGGTGACAGGGGGTGGGGATCTGATGCTACACACTACACAGCACAGAGCTGAGTGTAATCTGAGACCTGAGTGAAGGTTCTGGTACTGTGTTACTATTCATCTAAAACTACTACGTCCTGTGGCAGAGGATCGTACAGTTAAGTTGTTCTTCTAAAGTCTGTGGCAGAGACTTTTTGTTCGTGCTACGCTCCGGCTGCTAGGTCAGTGAGAGAGACCTATCCGGGTGAGCAAAGATTTAATCCTGGACTGAAGGTATAATCATTCTCCAAGATCTCAAATTCCTAAGTGATATAAAGAAAAGGTATTTGAACCTCCCTGCAACTCTTCTTCTACCTCTTTCCTGCTATTTCTTTAAGGTACTTCCTATTAAAGCATTGAAAAAGTATTAAAGTGACTGGTGCCTACATTGTCGGAGACAAAGCTCAACATGGACTCTAAGTTCTGGTATTGGTGAAACTAAAGGTAAAAAGGTGACGATAACAGCCCGATTTAACTCAGCAGCTCCTAAGGGGGTTAGTGCTACATGTGGGGGCTCGTCCAGGATTGCTTGACGTCGCCCTAAGCAACTTTGAGAAGTATTTCACCGAGAGTCTGTGCTAAAAAGAGGTTTCTGGACTTTGTCACTTTTTCCAGGAGAAGAAGGGATTAAACTGAAGGATTACATTTCTGACTGCGTAGGCTGCGGGTGAGAAGTAAAAGCCCATGAGCTACGTGATCAGAGGAGCAGGTGGGAGGAGCTATACTTACTTGTTGCTGCGTAAGACACGTGTGTGTGTGTCTGGCGCCAAAGGAGAAGAGAGGCCTTCTGATTGTACTGAGAGGATCAGAGTGCAGCCATGTCTTCTTTTCCATTGATACCGTCAACTATGGGGTCCAAGATGTTCCCTACAAGTACCGCTGCGGGTGCTATGCTAACCGGAACCCTGCTGACGGATACCGGCATTCGTTTGAAGCCGCAGGGGCGGTTCGTGTTATACACTGTTGGAGATATTGAAGGGCTGGGCATGCTTTGCCACAAGTGTGAAGGACTGGCCATACATCTTCGTCCATTCGTCCGATGTTTGCAGTGTGCAGAATATTTATTCACATGCCCCATGCTTATCAAGTGGACTGGGCTACAGGGATCGCTACGGTGGAAACTACTGCCATTACTGCTGGAGAGCAACAGGTCTCATCTGCTACCGTGAGTGTTCCTGAGGGAGATGTCCCTGTTACTGCTTCATCAGCGGACATTACTTTTGTTTCTACTTCCACTACACCTATTCCCGTCGCACCTGTCCCAAGGAAGGTGGGATATGTGAAGGCTTCACGCGGCCATGGTCGAGGCCTACCCCAGAGACTACCCAAACCGGAACCGGAGGAAAGCATGGATCCGGAGAAGTCCACGACAGGAACGGGTGAGAGATCAAAGGGGAACATATCTGGGACAGAAGAGTTGAGAGATTCGGAGATAGATTCTTTGTCAGATCTCTCCGGTGATGATGATTTGTTTGAGACAATGTCACAGGAACTATTGTGGGCCCAAGGTGAAGATGTTGCTCTACTTTTACCTTCTCAGAATGGATAGCCATGGGTTCTGGGAAGACATCACCATTTGTGGAGCCGCACAGTACTATTGCAGAGACATTGTCTAAAGTTACTAGTTCGTTTGAGTCTGAGCCGATACTCATCGGATCTATGGTGCGCAAATCGCCAAACTCTTGTGTGCCTCCTGATCAGGGAAAAACCAGAACTTTACCTAGACTTGCCCGTTTACAGAGAGTGCTCACCAAACGAGTTGCTACAGAATATGGTCAGGAATTTCCTTATGTTACTCAAGAAGTTATGCAGGAAATTGACGCTAATCGAGAGCGGTCGTACCGTGAAGCTGTTTGGGACTATTTGTCTGTACCAAAACCTTTCCGGAAAGCTGGTTATTCTGCTGCTATGAATGAACGTTTTAATGGGTGTCTGTTGCACTGGAATTATGGTCGGCACATCTATGCTGACAAAATGGTCATTTGCAGACCCCGGAAAAGATGACATTGTTTATTTTATCACCAACGTGGATAAACAGGGGGAAGAAACTGACATTACCGGATCCCCGGTTTTATTGGTGATAATGCAAAAGAGACTGTTGTCTTCTGTTCTGCTAAAAGAAAGAGAACTTTGGGGTATATAGTCAGATAGTGTCAGGGTTTAGAGAACTTCGTGGTCAAGAGATTTCATTTACTTCAGCACTTCTATATCCAAAGACTCTTTGCTACACTGGATTTCTTCTGCTAAATAGCTAGAGATGGACTCTTAAGTTACTTCTAGTTCACCTTGAAAAAGAAAGTGTCATTCTTTTGGGAGTGAGGCTTTGCTCCTAAATTGATCAGTGATGCTAATGTACATTTATTTTGTGTGTGTTTAACTTTGTTTTTTTCAGATAAAACCAGATCTCCTATCAAGCTGTTAGGGGTGACTACAGTTAGATAGATAGAGGGGTTTTTGTAACATGAATAATGTGGATATGTTGTTGTATTAATGTTTGAAACTGTCATATCTCTCTACTGTATCTCTTTCTTCCCTATCCAAGTTTTTGGTTCAAATACCTACTCTCAGGCTTGAGAGTTATATTTTTGGGAGACGTTGAGGACAACGTCTATTCTAGTGGGGGAAGTATGTAGCGCTGGTAGATTTCTAATCTACCGCTTATATGTAAATTTAGTGGGTCATCTGTGCTGTACATAGTTCAAATTTAATCTAGGGCTAAATTAGCCTCTGTTCTAGCATTGGTTGTGTTGCATGCAGTTCCGCACTGTTGCCTGTGGGTGTCGTTGTCACCATAGGTCAGTGTTGAGAAGCAACAAGCTGAAGTATAATGAGTGCTCTTCTTTCTCGGAGGCAACTCGGCAGAGGTGGTCAGCTGCTGTGCATGCTGGGAGAAGGTACTTAAGGGGCAGATGCCATTTCTCTTTCTTTTTCACCTGCTGGCCCTCCTGGCCTAAAGATATGTGACGGGAAGTTTTACTACATGGCCCTCCACGCCAGAGGATTGCGATGCTGCAGCCGTGCAGGTAGGCACGGAAGCCTGTCTGAGGCCTACTGCTGCGGGGATGGTCCTGTGCTGTCTGTCCTGCGGGAAGAAGCCGGACAATTGAGAAGACCCAGGGGAGGACCTGTCTTTGGAGAGGACCGAGCGGAATGCTGGTGTCTCAAGAGGGGCCTGGTGACTCGATTGGAGGACGCATCTTAATCTAACCTATCACACAAGTACTGCCGGGTCGGCTTAAAGGTTCTGGTACTGTGTTGCTATTCATCTAAAAGTACTATGTCCTGTGGCAGAGGATCGTTTAGTTAAGTTGTTCTTCTAAAGTCTGTAGCAGAGACTTTTTGTTCGTGCTACGCTCTGGCTGCTAGGTCAGTGAAAGAGACCTATCCGGGTGAGCAAAGATTTAAACCTGGACTGAAGGTATAATTCTTCTCCAAGATCTCAAATTCCTAAGTGATATAAAGAAGAGGTATATGAACCTCCCTGCAACTCTTCTTCTACCTCTTTCCTGCTACTTCTTCAAGATACTTCCTATTAAAGCATTGAAAAAGTACTAAAGTGATTGGTGCCTACATTGTCGGAGACAAAGCTCAACATGGACTCTAAGTTCTGGTATTGGTGAAACTAAAGGTAAAAAGGTGACGGTAACAGCCCTATTTAACTCAGCAGCTCCTAAAGGGGTTAGTGCTACATACACCATTATTTATTATGATTATTTATGATAGGTATTAATATAGCACCACCAATTTTACACAGCACTTTACATACTATTTATTAACATCCGTACCTGCTCTCAAGGAGCTTACAGTCTAAGGTCCCTATTTCAAATGCACACATACTGGGGCCAATTTAGGCTGGCCATACAATGTTCGAACTTCTTCTGGTTCTTGATGAACTGGCTGCTTCCTGCCCAATATTCCTCAATTAAAAAAATCAAAGGAGGCCGGCAGAATATTGTTGGCCAAACAGCGCCTGCATCCATTCAGATGTAGGCACTGTTTGGGTATTTTGGCATGGCAGGGCCACCTGTCAAAATACAATAGCTTCAATCGGAGATACATCCACCTGTCCTATATAGAGTGGGTGAGGGAATTTGTTAGATGTTCCACATTCAGCCTGCAGGCACTCATACAGTTTACATCAGGGGTTGGCAACCCCAGACACATGTACCAGGAATAGGCTGGGGACACAGTAAATAGATATATGTACAGGGCCCTTGTTACCACTATAGCCATTTTATTTTTTTCCTAAAGGAGAGCTCTGTCGAGGAGAAGTATGTTACACTTTATAGTTTTTTAACTTTCAGATTGAAGCAACACACAATGAGTGCGCTTATTCTCACTGTCTTTACAGTTCTCTCCAATAGATGGCGCAGTTCCCTAACAAAGAAAACCCATCACAGCTGTCTTTCAGGACTGGCAATAGATAGATGTATGAAATCACACAGCCTATGAAAATCAAATATCTACCATGCACAATGGTGGAAATCAGTCATTTCTATGATTAACGCATTACAGGGTACATTTAAAAGTTTGAAAAGGCAGGTGTTTACTAGGTGCAAAAGAAGTCTAAAAACAGCCTCTCAATCAACAGTGTCTGAAAGAAGAACTGATCTAGTTGCTTAAAATAGCAAGTGACAATTCTGTAAATCACCATACTTGGAAGCTTTTGAAAATCAGCATTCCTCAGAATGGGTGGCGGAGTAGGGTGCTGCACTGAACAGTGAGTCTGTCAAAATTGTGTTAACAGTATGAGGGGCCTAAAACTTCAGCCTGCGTAGAGGGTGCAGAAGTCAAAAGGACAACCCTAATTCCCAAAAAGTTGGAACGCTGCCTAAAATCTACATAAAAACAAAATACAATGAGAAAATAGAAATCTTATCAAATGTTTAAACTGAGAAAATATATACATTTAAGAAAAAAAAAGGGTAATTTGAAATTGATAACAACTCATCTAAAAAAAAGTTGGGACAGGGCCACGTTTAGCATGGTAGAGCATCCCCTCTTCTTTTAACGGCACTCTGTGAACATCTGGGAACAAGGGAGACCCGTTTCTGGAGTTTAGCGAGAGGAATGTTGTCCCAATTCCAGTCTGATATAGTATTCTAACTGCTGTACACTCTTGGGTCGTCGTATTTTAAGTTTTAAGATGTGCTAAATATTTTCAAATAGTGAAAGGTCTGGACTACAGACAGCCCAGTTAAGCATCAGTAGTATGCATTGTCCTGAAATTTGGAAGGCCTTCCCTGAAAAATATGTCCTCTGGATGGGGGCATATGCTGCTCTAAAACCTGTATATATCTTTCAGCAATGATTTCCTGATATGCAAGTTGTCAATTTCATATGCAGTAATGCACCCCCATACCATCAGAGATGCAGGCTTTTGAACTGAGTGCTGATACCAAGCCAGAAGCTTCCTCTCCTCCTGAGGCCGGAGGATGCGGCTCCCATGGTTGCCAAAAAGAATGTCAAATTTTGATTCAACTTAACAGACCATTTTAAATGAGCTTTGGCCCAGAGAAGGCGGTGGAATTTCTGGATCACGCTCGGATATGACTTCCTCTTTGCATGATAGGGCTTTACCTTGCATTTTTGGATGGCACGGCGAGCTGTGTTCAGACAGTGATTTCATCACAGAATCATGCCTGCTTTTAATGCAGTGCCATCTGAGGGACCAAAGATCACGGGCCTCCAATTTTGTAATTCGGCCTTGTGCCCAGAGATTTCTGCAGATTCTCTGAATCTGTTGATGATATTTTCTAGTGTAGATGATGATATATTTAAAGTCTTTGCAATTTTAAGTTGCAGAATATTGTTGGACAATTTTTCGATGCAACTTTTTACAGATTGGTGAACCTCTGCCCTTCTTTACTTCTGAGGAACTCTGACTCTATAGGATGCTCTTTTTATACCAGTCATGTTACTGACCTGTTGCCCTTTGCCCTAACTAGTTGCAAAATGTTCTTCCAGCTCTTCCTTGTTAGTACCACTTACTTTATCAGCTTTTCTGTTACAACTTTTTTGAGACATGTTGATGCCATCAGTTTCAAAATGACCTTATTTTTTTCCTAAAATGGTACATTTTCTCAGTTTAAACATTTGATATGTTTTCTATTTTAAAAAAAAAGATGGGTTTATGAGATGTGCAAATCATTGCATTTTGTTTTTATGTAGATTTTACAGCATCTCAACATTTTTGGAATTAGAGTTGTATATAACATGCATAGTGCATGGGTCAGGTGTGAGGAACGTATATAGTGCTGTGGTCAGGTTTGTAACATACAGAGTGTGGGAGTCAGGAGTGGGTAATACACAGAGTGCAAGGGTCAGGTGTATGTAACGTACATATTTTAGGAATCCAAAGTATACAACCTAGTGCACAACACCCCCTTCAGTTCCATCATCATTTTCTTATACATAGCACAGCATTACCACCTATGCACATACATACTTCATACACATGCTTACAACACACTTACACACTGCATAAGCATGCACACAACATGAATACACCGGGCTAACAACATACATACACTGCAAACAAAAACATTTACCTCTCTGTAGGCATCATTCCTGCCAGTAGAAAACCAGTGCGGGCAGCTCACCCCCACCTCCTCTACCTTGCCCCCACACAACACTTTTTCCTCCTCTCCATCCCTCCCACTCTTGTGGCATTCACAGCTCCTCCTCCAGGTCTCCCCTGGCAGCCGATACTTGAAGGGTGCAGCATGCGTGACTCAGAGAAATGTCAAACACTCTGAGCTTTGTTTACATCTCCAGAATAGGAATTCTGGTAATCAACCAGCACTAAATTCTGGTATGGCTGGGTAAATTCCTTCAAGTTTCCAAATATGAAAATCACCATCTCACCTGCTGGGTGAGATGGGCCATAGAACCTTTGGAAATCAGTTGCATCACCACTTAAAATATGATAGGATCACCTATAGGGCCTTATGAATACTGAGCGTTTAGCCCCAGTGCATAAAACTCCATTCTAACATTCAGGACACTTTGAGAAAAATGCCCGGAATAGACCCCTGATGTCTCATTAAAAAGAACTTGTCACTGTACATACACTTTCATGTAGGAGGCTATTTGTCCCCTATGTGATCGAAACAAAATTTAGCGGAAAAAAGTTAGAAAAATGTTAATAAGACAATTTTTAAAACCTCCTATGTACATGCACATACATATCTAAAAGCATGCATCACAAGGCGCCTAAATACATAAACGAGGATTGCGCTACCCATGTTACATATCGCTGTGCATGCTGGAGTAATGATGGTCATACATGCTTCGATAAATTATAAATTCTTTTCTGGTTGGAATAATCGATCTATAGTTGGTAACCCATTTGATTGATATGCCACACAGGAGGAGGTGGGTTTAGAACGATAGTTAAGATACGATCATAAGTAACGATCATAAGTTATTGATTGCATCTCTGTCTCCAACATGTAGATTCATGATGTGATTGATGAAAATACGATCATATTCACAAACAAAGTATCTCAGTGTTGTCAGTCGATGCAAATTGATTGATAATTTTCTGCCCTAGCTGATCAACTCAGTTTGATTGAATCTGATCAAATTTGAGTATAAATTGATCAGAGGGGTAGTATATGGCTATTCAATTATTTGTAGATTCATTTTGATTGAACCGGACGTCTGCTGGATAAAAAACATCCAAGCGTGTATGGCTACCATTAAACAATAATTCTAGGGCCACTATTTATGGTTAACTCCAAATTGTTAACCTGTAAGCACTTTAAAAACAATTCTGGGTACCAAAGTTTTTTGCTATTTCACAGGTGTGCACAGATTAAAGGCTTGACTTGCTGTATATCGTTTTACTCGACACAACCTCATCTTTTATATTTTACCAAAAAATGGGTAATATATCAGGTTATGTGCACTAAACATAATTTAAAAGTATTTTTACTCGGAGTCCAGGGATGCGGTCATCTCAACACCAGTTCCCCCATGAAAAGTGCTTATCTACTTCCCAGTATTTGACATTGGTTATTTCATTGTTATGTGGGTAATTGTTCTCTTGAATCATATTTAGTGCCTAGCAGCAGAAATGAGTATGGTTACCCTGACTTTGGTTGCCAACTTCTTATGTTTTGTGTGCCTTTATTTATTCTTTATGTATTTTTTCTCTGTGTTCCTAAGCCTGGGTATGCCCAATAGGCTTTGTTTTGTACAGTCCAGTACAGTCTTGCAAAAGTATTCACCCCCTTGGCATTTTTCATGTTTTGTTGCCTCACAACCTGGAATTAAAATGGATTGTTTGAGGATTTGCATCATTTAATTTACAGAACATGCCCACAACTTTGAAGATTTTTTTTATTTTTTATTGTGAAGCAAACAACAAATAGGACACAATAACAGAAAAAGGCAATGTGCATAACTATTCACCCCCCCTAAAGTCAATACTTTGTAGAGCCGCCTTTTGCGGCTATCACAGCTCCAAGTCGCTTTGGATAAGTCTCTATGAGCTTGCCACATCTTACCACTGGGATTTTTGCCCATTCCTCCTTCCAAAACTGCTCCAGCTCCTTCAAGTTGGATGGTTTGTGCTTGTGAACAGCAATCTTTAAGTCTGACCACAGATTTTCTATTGGATTGAGGTCTGGGCTTTGACTAGGCCATTCCAACACATTTACATGTTTCCCCTTAAAGTACTCAAGTGTTGCTTTAGCAGTGTGTTTGGGATCATTGTCCTGCTGGAAGGTGAACCTCTGTCCTAGCCTCAAATCACACACAGAGTGTGTAGAGATTTTGCTCAAGAATATTCCTGTATTTAGCACCATCCATCTTTCCCTCAAGTCTGACCAGTTTCCCAGTCATGACTGCTGAAAAACATCCTCACAGCATGATGCTGCCACCACCATGTTTCACTGTGGGGATGGTGTTCTTTGGGTGATGTGTTGGGTTTGCGCCAGACATAGCATTTTCTTTGATGGCCAAAAAGTTCAATTTTAGTCTCGTCAGACCAGAGCACCTTCCTCCATACATTTTGGGAGTCTCCCACATGCCTTTTCGCAAACTCAAAATGTGCCATTTTGTTTTTTTTTTAAAGTAATGTCTTTCTTCTGGCCACTCTGCCATAAAGCCCAACTCTATGGCGCGTACGGCTTATTATCGTCCTATGTACAGATACTCCAGTCTCTGTTGTGAAACTCTGCAGCTCCTCCGGGGTTACCTTAGATCTCTGTGCTGCCTCTCTGATTAATGCCCTCCTTTCCGGTCTGTGAGTTTTGGTGTGCGGCTGTCTCTTGGCAGGTTTGCTGTTGTGCCATGTTCTTTCCATTTGGTTATGATAGATTCGATTGTGCTCCTATGGATCATCAAAAATTTGGATATTTTTTTTTATAACCTAACCCTGACTTGTACTTCTCAACAACATTGTCCCTTACTTGTTTGGAGAGTTCCTTGGTCTTCATGGCAGTGTTTGGTTAGTGGTGCCTCTTGCTTAGGTGTTGCAGCCTCTGGGGCCTTTCAAAAAGGTGTGTATAAGTAATGACAGATCATGTGACACTTAGATTGCACACAGGTGGACATCATTTCACTAATTATGTGACTTCTGAAGGTAATTGGTTGCACCAGAGCTTTTTATGGGCTTCTCAACATAGGGTGTGAATACATACGCACATGCCAATTATCAGTTTTTTATTTCTGAAAAATTGTTTTATGTATATATTTTTTTAATTTTACTTCACCAACTTAGACTATTGTGTTCTGATCCATCACATATAATTCAGATTAAAAAAACATTGAACTAAAGGCTGTAATGTAACAAAATAGGTAAAAAGCCAACGGGGGTGAATACTTTTGCAAGGCACTGTATACCTTAACTTTTAAATTCAATAAAAAGAATTTACAAAAAATAAATAAAGGTATTTTTACTGAAAATATGCACTTGTGTGACATAAAATATTGCAACTGCCACCATTGTATTCTTTAGGGCAGGGTTTCTCAACCATAGGGTTCCTCCAGATTTTGCTAGGGGTCCCTTGAGCAATGAGCAGTTTTTGCCTCTCAGATATGTTCCCACTAACACCAATGATCTTTTTGGCTATCTACAAGGAGGTAATTCTTCCCAATGACCATAGTTATAAGGAGCATTGTTCCCTATGACCATCACATTAATTTATCATGAGTTGTAGATAAAGTAATTTTTAGCAGGGGTAACCTGAGGCCAGAAAGTAATTTCAAGGGTTCCTCTGTGTTGAAACAGTTGAGAAAGGCTGCTCTAGGGTCTCTCCTTCTGGAAAATATATAGGGCAGAATTCAATAAAACTGCTACGCCACTTTTCTGGCATTAATCCCTCTTGTTAATGTTTTGCACCATATTCATATGTTTTGGGGCCTTACCTAATCTTCAGGCTTAAAATGTGCATTTTAATGCATGTGCAAAAAATACATAACTGCTCTGCCAGGGAAAGGGTTCAATTTACGCTTTTCTTTTTTTTTTTTTTTTTATTACATAGCTTAGCAATAATTTACTTTGCAGGGCTATGATAATTTAATAAACAATATCATTTTTTGAAAATCCTAGACAATATTTTCATTAGATATATTTTATCATATATTTTAAGCGCTGTGGTTGTTTCTCTTTAAACAGATAACGGCTGTTATTACACAACAGCTATTTTGAATGTACCTTTTTGTTAGGACATGCATAGTTATATTAAAAAGAAATTCTTGGACGTGCATAAATCGGTCCCACCTGTGAGCAATCAAAACATGCTATAAAATTGCTGAACTCAGCAAGTTACATTAAAAAAAAAAAAAGTGTGTATGCCAAATGTTGCAGCTGCTGTATGAGTGAGAGGGGAAACATGCCTTCTTAATCCTTTAGCTGTTCGTTGATTTAAATCTGCAGCACTGGAACACATCAGTATTACTTTAAGTTGAATTTGTTTCACTACAAATAACGTTTTAAAATGATTTTTGTATGGAAGATACAAAAGTCCATGTGCTGAAGATTTTATGAAAAAGATTTTGAGAGTCTCTTTATAACTGCAGTCTACAATATACCAGGCACCTTCTGGTTGATTAAACATAAACATAGTTTGCACTGGGTAGCAGTGCTCACGTTGCACAAAAGCCTGTAATTGTAGAGATGCTTTTAGAGCTGTTCATTCAAAACCCGTGTAGTAGAGTACATTTTCCATAGTAAAGTCAAGAGCTTGCTGATCACTCCTACCTCCTGTGCCTAATCATTGAGTCTAAGGGGCGTATTTATAAAACATTTGCATAGCAATTCACCCAGTAAAAGTGCATGTACTCTCTTCATGGTTAAAATATGTTCATGGATTTAAAACAAAAATGCTGCATTTGGCCACTTTATGGAACCAAGTACTACCCTGTTTCCCCGAAAATAAGACCTAGCGTGAATGTCGGTGATGGCTGCAATATAAGCCCTACCCCCCAAATAAGCCCTACCCTGTTTCCCCAAAAATAAGCCCTATTCTGAAAATAAGACCTACAGGGACTTTAACTAGTGCTTATTTGGGGGGGTAGGGCTTATATTGCAGCCATCACCGACAATCACGCTAGGTCTTATTTTCGGGGAAACAGGGTATAGCAAATTCCTATCATAGTGCCATCTAGTGGCCAAATGCGGTATATTGCATTATAAATCTATGAAAATCATTCGCTCATCACAGGGCATAGCCATCGCAGGGCATAATAATATTTGTATAGATCAAATGTAAATGCACTTTTGCTGGGTGAATTGCTATGCAACTTTCTTTTTAAAAATACACCTTTAAAGTGTATATAAAGTAACGCTTCCTCCATAGATACAATACAGTGAGCAAGTTACTGTCGCCTTAGATTTGGAAGTATGTTTTTGGCTGGATCATTAGCTGAAAATAAAGGAAATCACATTACTTATATTACTATTCACCCACAATGCACCATGACTTGTAAATGGGTGATGAAGATGCTGTCACTCTAATGCTCCTCCTCCAGGAGGAGTGGTGAAGCTGTCAGATGGTGGGAGCCTTCAACAGGATCGTTTTTTTCTTCAGGTCAGCGGTGGCAGTGGGCATCGTGATTGACGATGAATCTACACCGGGGTTCATTTATTTTATTTATTTTTATTTTTTAATAAAGGACTTGTCAAAAACTGCCTTCTGTCTGTTTTTCACTACATTTTTTTTTGTGGAGTAGGGATAATATGTACCCCATACTTCCAGATTTCCGATAAGCCCCCTGCCTGCAGACCCCCACAACGACTGGCCAGAGTTGTGGGGAAGAGGCCCTTGTCCCCATCAAGATAGGGACAAGGTGCTGCCCCAAAGCACCCCCCCATCTTAAGGACATGTGGCCCTGGTATGGATTGGGGGAGGGGGCACACCTTTTTTTTTTTTTTATTTGCGGCAATTCTTTTATATACATTCAGCTGTCAGCGGGGAAACCCGCTGACAACTGAGGACTCATTGGTTGTTAAGGACGCAGTGGCTGGCCCGCTCCTTAACAACCATGTTGTTTACTGGTTGTTAAGGATTCTGGCTACTGCGTTTCCTTTAATTTCACATGCAGGGACCAGTACTTGTTTACCGCATGCATTTTTTTTCCCTCTTGTGAATTGACTTTTACTGTTTGTTGCAGTATTTACCAAGTGTTTGGTAAATATGGTAAATACCGCATTAAGCAATAGTGAATTGACATTTTCTGGATCGCATGCGATATTTGGGAAAACCCCTAAATACCACATGCAATCTGCTGTTGTGAATGGAGCCCATTATGTGCAGGCATGGTCTGCTCTTTTTATCTTCAGAGAAGCAGCCCTGTGAAATTCCCTGCAACCATCACTGGAGTGTATGCATGCAGACAGGAAGTGGTTATAAAAGGCTGCAGGAGATTAGCAACACTGAGAAGCAACAAAGGATGAAATAAGGTGGCAACAAACATTGTTTTTTTTTGTTTTTTTTTTTTTTCTATGGCAAATGCTTAGGATTCACAGTGCTTAAGGAAACTAAATGCCATGAGTAGGGATAATATGTGCCCTATACTTCCAGATTCCGATAAGCCCCCTGCCCACAGACCCCCACAATGACTGGCCAGGGTTGTGGGAAAGAGGCCCCCAAGCTGAGAACCCCCCCATGTTCAGGACAACAGATAAAAACTCCTAAAGCTCCTGTCTTTGATGTCTGCAAACAAAGCATATTGTTAAATGTACAATACACAATAGTGTCAGCCTGTTTTTACTGTGTAGACCCAAAGTAGTAGTGAAAAAAAAAAGAATTTTTTTTTCAATGACATATGTTCATATAAAGAAGGCTGTAAAACAATAATTTGGTGTGTATGTAAAGTAGGGAATTGGATGTTTACCAAAACTATGAAATGATGATTGAAAGCTGCCATTCAAATTAAGAAAAAAATGCTTATTGACATTACACCTAAATAAAGGTATACGAAGCTAAATGTGATCTGGACAGTAATGTTGTTCTGGGAGCTACCATTGAAGGCTTATTTATAAATGTGTTGTTATCTTCATCCTGGACCACCTACCTAGAAACAGGGTCAAGCATGCAAGCAGTGAAGTCTGAAACATTCATAAACTGTCTTCTGCATGCTTGGTTAGGTCAGTGACTCATAAGGTGTAGTATCCAGATATAGGATGACAGCCACAGAGCCTGTGCTTAGTCAGCAATGGCATATTTCTAATCTATAATAACCCCTTTATGACCCAAAAGTAGAAAATGTGGGTGTCACTCAAGTCAGAGGTGTAGTCCAAAGCCAACCGCAATGAGTGCTGGTCAGGATGGGAACTCATCCTGCCTCCAAGCTTCAACATGGCAGAAAAAATGTCCATGTGCCTCACATCATGAAGTAGATCCATGTAAAAGGATGAATGATAGCCTCAGCCATGCCACCAACGCATTTCACTCTGCGGGTGGGGGGAGCTTAATCAAGGACATGTTTTCCAACCCCTTTATGACCTTTTAACACACATGCAGCCACAAAAGGGTGGACTTTTAATGTCCACACACCACACATATGCATCACTGAGTGGCCGGTGTTTCTGTGCTGAGAGTACGCTCACTGCATGCGCCAAGCTCAGAAACCGAGCTGTGAAAGACAGCTTTTGGTCTCCTGGTAGGCTCTTGATCATGTGACCACAGTAAAAGCCAATCACAGTGGTCAAGTGATTACCTGATCACCCCCAGGCATTCACAACATTTTACATTTTTTAAAAGGTCGCCAGGGCAGGTAGAAGGGGGTTAAGATTAATTTGTATTAAAGCGATTCTTCAGTCATCTTTTGAAAAATGTAAGTCAGCAGCTACAAAAACTGTAGCTGTTGACTTTCAATAAACAGACACTCACCTGTCCCAGTATCCAGCGCTGTCCTCACCAGGCCCATTTCTTCACTGGGTTTTGGTCCCCGGCGCCGGCATACTAGCTGTGGGCAGCTGACAGCTGTTTGCGCATGCGCAAGCCGCTCTGCATCTAAATGGTCCTGCAGCTTTATGGGGCCTGTGACTTGTCCCAGAAGGCTACAGGGAAGGAAAAAATGATGTGCCAAATGTGAAGGTGGAGGGGGGGAGGAGGAGGAGTGGATATGTAATCTAGCCTCACAGGTTCTGTTTAAGATATTTTAAACAGTCTTAGGCTGGCCATACACTATACAATTTTCCTGTTCAACTTTCCTTTAGATTTACCAAAACCATATAATATGAGGTCAAACCTAAACCCTTTCAATTTGTATCTCATCAGGCAGGCACTTGCACTACATAGTTGAAGGTAAATCTAAAGGAAATTGAATAAGAAAATTGTATAGTGTATGGCCAGCCTTAGGGCTCATTTACACTGCAGGTTGCTTTTCAGAGTTTGCTTGACAGGCGGTCAAGAGGTGATATCACCACCTGTTTTAAGCTGGGTTCCCACTGATGCGGCCGTTCAGTGATTTAGGTGTGAATCAGATCTGAATTTTTGCCTGAATTCACACCTGAAACGGAGCCAAAGACGCACAGGAGCCTTTTCCAATGCGGACTGAAGCCATCCCGGAGCTGTGTGAACCAGCTCCATTGAGAGTCGGTCACATTCTCCTGTCATGGAATTGGATGTGGGGAAATCCGCGACCAATTCGCATCAGTGTGAACCCCGCCAGAATCTTGTAAAGCCCACACTACCGCACCGCATGGCAATGTTGGTGCAGCTCCATTCACTTAAAGAGTTCTGTGTACAGAAGACCTCCAGGTAGCCATTTTGCATTGCATTTTCAGAAAACCACAGAGCTACAGATTGAAAAGGAAAGGTAATTTTTAATAACATTCAATTACAATATGACTTTTATAATTGTATATGCTATATTATTTTTTTTTTTTTATTTGCTAATTATTTTTCCCACGAAAGTAGAGTTACTCTTTAAGGCCGGATTCACACTTGCAGGTTGCAGTTTGCATATTGCAGGTGCATTTTGCATCTTCAATACATGCTTTTCATCCATTGAAGTCTATGGAACTAAAAACCAAGAAAAAAAACCCTATCCCTTTCCATAAAATGCACAGATGTGAACTACATCCATAGGAAACCATGTTATATGGACTGTAGTAGTTGCTGCAAAACTGAAAACGCACAAAAAAATGCATAGGTGTGTACCAGGCCTTAATGGGTCACATTCAGCAGTGGTACTGTCTGCCATATGCTACGTGGGGTATCATTTTTGCTGCACCATGTGTCAAAACCCCCTCTGGTTGTCATGTAAGATTAAGGCGACCGCCTGTTTTACCACCCCCCAAACAAAGTGCAAATGATCCTTTAGTATTTAGAAAAATGGAGTGTATATTAAGCCTTCACAAAGTGTATGCAAAGAGTGTGGTGTGTCACGAATTTTGAATGGCCCACTAATTCCCTACGGCAACACAGCTCCAAAATGCATGTATTGAAGCACACCACAATGAATTACTTGCCAAAAATAGATGTTTTGGTGCATTGCCAGAATGAAAAGGTTGCCCTAGCACATAAACGCGTTAACAAAACACACCAGATTGCCAAGGTGCAAATGTGTCCTAACAGGCTTTCTGTAAGCTTCAGCACTACTTGAAACTTGTTGAAAGCTTGAAGCAGCTTGTTAAAGTGACAGTCAGCACTTCCATCGTTAAATGTTTGAATTACCCAAACTGGAGCTAAAGGGCACTTTAAAGGCTTCAGGAAAGCTGTTCAAACCTTACCAAAAAGCTTTGCAAAGGCTTTCTGCACATAATGCTTTTATACAATCTGAAGCTAGTATGTACAAGGCTTAAAAGCAATATACAGCTCCACTTGGAGAGGTAAACCTTTATCCTAATAGGAGTGCTGACTGTCACTTTAAACAATTGTGGCTAGCTCTCTCATTAAAGCGTTCCACCCAAAAATGGAACTTTCACTTTAACCGCTTCAGCCTCGGAAGATTTGGCTGCTGAATGACCAGACCATTTTTTGCAATTCGGCACTGCGCCGCTTTAACTGACAAGTGCGCAGTCGTGCGGCGCTGCACCCAAACAAAATTGATGTCCTTTTTTTCCCCACAAATAGAGCTTTCTTTTGGTGGTATTTGATCACCTCTGCAGTTTTTATTTTTTGCGCTATAAACAAAAAAGAACGACAATATTTTGTACTTTTTGCTATAACTATCCCAATTTTATTTTAAAAAAAGCCAATTTTTTCTCAGTTTAGGCCGATATGTATTCTTATGCATATTTTTGGTAATAAAAATCGCAATAAGTGTATATTGATTGGTTTGCGCAAAAGTTACGGCGTCTACAAAATAGGGGATAGATTTATAGCATTTTTATTATTTCTTTTTTTTTTACTAGTAATGGCGGTGATCTGCAATTCTTTATCAGGACTGCGACATTAAGCTGGACACATCGGACACTTTTGACACATTTCACATTAGCATTTATACAGCGATCAGTGCTATAAAAATGCACTGATTACTGTAAAAATGTCACTGGCAGGGAAGGGGTTCACACTAGGGGGTGATCAAGGGGTTAATTGTGTTCCCTCTCTGTGTTCTAACTGAAAGGGGGAATGGGACTGTCTAGGGGAGATGACAGATCACGGTTCATACTCAGGATGAACAGACAACGAGTCTCTTCTCCCCTCAGGGAACCGAGATCTGGGGGTGTACACCCCCAGATCCAAGTTCTTGGTGTGTCACGAGCGATTGCGGGAGCCCGGCGGTCATCGAGACTGCTGGGCACTCGCATCGGCTCCGGGGGTGAGCGGCAGAGCGCACCCCTAGTGGCCACAAGGCGAAGCGACTGGTCAGCAAGTGGTTAAGTGTTGGTGACCCCCTGACATGCCACATTTGGCATGTCATTTTTTTTGGTGGGGGGGGGGGGGCGGGTACCTTGTTTTTACAGGCATCCAGCTCCCACTTCCTCCCCTGGCGCCGCAGCACCGGAAGGAAGATCACCTCTCCTCCCTCCCTCCCTGCAATCTTCTGGGACACGTCACAGGCCCCAGAAGATTGCCCGGCCATTCACAGCACGCAGCGCGGCTCGCGCATGCGGAGTGCGCGCCCAGGCTGTGAAGTCACAGCCGGGTGCCAACAGTTAGAATGCCGGCACCGCGGAGAGGAGGGGGGCTTCCTGCGCTTGCATCGCTGGACCGTGGGACAGGTGAGTGTCCGATTATTCAAAGTCAGCAGCTGCACTTTTTGTAGCTGCTGACTTTTAAATGGGTGGAACTCCGCTTTAAGTAGTATCTAAATCTCCCCTCTGCAAAAGAAAAAAAAAAAGCGTTGTCACCCTAGGCTGCTCTCCTGATTACGACTACAAATGCCTCCTCCTCTCCCCATTTTTTTACATGTAGGAAATTTTTCTAGTTCATAGAAGATAGCTGGTGAGGCAGATAACATTGTTTGAAGTGTCAGGATTTTACAGGGACACAACATTTCTACCAGGGTCAAGAGAAAATTTTGTGTACTTGAAATGAAAATTCAAGAAAATTCAAGAAAATGTATTCATCCTTAAAAAAAAGAAAAATAGTTGAGCCATCACATCTATTCACTGATAAGCTGAAATATTTGACATTATTTTCCTTGGATACAGTATACTTTAAAGTGTACATTTATAGCCAAAGTGTTTTTTTTAGCTTTGCATAGAGTTGGGAAGGGTTAAAGCCCAGTTTGTTTTGCTGTCTGTGTAATATTGGGGAGATTTCCCTTTACTTCCTGTCTTAAAGACATAACAGAAAGTTAGAGGAAATTTCCCAAAGTAAGATGAATTCCCCTCTTAGGCATTTATCTCTGGAACAGGTTGGAAGATTTCCTCTCCCCTCTTGTTCTGCGTACAACTCTAAAATGTTCTATTTCCCCTCACTATCTTTCTTCATGGCAATGGGGCAAATCTCCCCAATGTGTACTCAGACAGCTAATTTGACAAAAAGTCCAAAGCTTCCCCACTTCATCCAAAAAAAAAAAGTTTCTGTTCTGTGACGTCATCGCGCACGCCAGCGTGACCTGCAGTGGTGGTGTTTTTCCAATCCTTCTATCAGTATATGTGAGTGGCTTTTTACTTAATAAACTTGGTAATGTTTGTTACTACACTATGAAGTCTTTTCTCTGTTCTTCCCATGCTTCATTTTTGATATCTACAGTGTCTTGAAAAAGTACTTATATCCCTTGAAATCGTTCCCATTTTGTAATGTTACAACCAAAAAAATGTTGCCCACCGTGATAATTATAAAGTGCCTTCAGTGTACACTGCAAACACAAACACGTGCCCAAGTGCTTATCCCCAGTGCTCAGCTCCTTACCAGAGAATAAAATCTGAACTAAAGGAGATCAACATGCGACTTGCTGCCACACAGCTATAATGTCTTTCAAAAGCTCTGGCTCTGCAGTGCTCAAAGGATGTCATAAATACCCCATATACAGAACTCTGACTCAGCAGTGCCTTGAAAAAGTATTCATACCTCTGAAAATTCTCCACATTTTGTCAACCAAAAACGTAAATGTATTTTATTGGGATTTTATGTGATAGACCAACACAAAGTGGCACATAATTGTGAAGTGGAAGGAAAATGATAAATGGTTTTCAATTTTTTTTTACAAATACATATCTGAAAAGTGTGGCGTACATTTGTATTCAGCCCCATTTACTCTGATACCCCTAACTAAAATCTAGTGGAACCAATTGCCTTCATAAGTCACCTAATTAGTAAATAGAGTCCACCTGTGTGTAATTTATTCTCAGTATAAATACAGCTGTTCTCTGAAGCCCTCAGAGGTTTGTTAGAGAACCTTAGTGAACAAACAGCATCATGAAGGCCAAGGAACACACCAGACAGGTCAGGGATAAGGTTGTGGAGAAGTTTAAAGCAGGGTTAGGTTATAAAAAAATATCCCAAGCTTTGAACATCTCACGGAGCACTGTTCAATCCATCATCTGAAAATGGAGAGAGTATGGCACAACTGCAAACCTACCAAGACATGACAGTCCACCTAAACTGAGAGGCCGGGCAAGGAGAGCATTAATCAGAGAAGCAGCCAGGAGGCCCATGGTAACTCTGGAGGAGCTGCAGACATCCACAGTTCAGGTAGGAGAATCTGTCCACAGGACAACTATTAGTCATGCATTCCACAAATCTGGCCCTTATGGAAGAGTGGCAAGAAGAATGCAATTGTTGAAAGAAATCCATAAGAAGTCCTGTTTACAGTTTGTGATATAGGCAATATGGGCGACAGAGCAAATATGTGAAAGAAGGTTTGCTCAGATGAGACCAAAATTGTACTTTTTAGCCTAAAAGCAAATTGTTATGTGAGGTGGAAAACTAACACTGCACATCACTCTGAACACACCATCCCCACCGTGAATCATGGTGGTGGCAGCATCATGTTGTGGGGATGCTTTTCTTCAGCAGGGACAGGGAAGCTGATCAGAGTTGATGGGAAGATATATGGAGCCAAATACAGGGCAATCTTAGAAGAAAACCTGTAATGGGCCGTATACACGATAGGATTTTCTGACAACAAATGTTGGATGTGAGCTTGTTGTCGGAAAGTCCGACCGTGTATATGCTCCATAGAACATTTGTTGTCGGAATTTCCGCCAACAAATGTTTGAGAGCAGGTTCTCAAATTTTCAGACAAGACTTGTCAGAAATTCCGAGCGTGTGTACACAATTCCGACGCACAAAAGTCCATGTATGCTAGGAATCAAGCAGAAGAGCCGCACTGGCTATTGAACTTAATTTTTCTCGGCTCGTCGTACGTTTTGTACATCACCGTGTTCTTGACGTTCGGATTTTCCGACAACATTTGTGTGACCGTGTGTATGCAAGACAAGTTTGAGCCAACATCCGTCGGAAAAAAATCCATGGATTTTGTTGTTGGAATGTCCAATCGTGTGTACATAGCATTAGAGTCTGCAAAAGTCTTGAGAATCTGTAGCAAGACTTAAAAATTGCTGTTCACAGACGCTCTCTATCCAATCTGACAGAGCTTGAGCTATTTTGCTAGAAAGAATGGGCAAAAATGTCACTCTCTGGATGTGTAAAGCTGATAGAGACATCCCCAAAAAGACTTGCAGCTGTAATTGCAGCGAAATGTGGTTCTACAAAGTATTGACTCAGAGGGGCTGAATACGAATGCACGCCAAACCATTTATCATTTTCCTTCCACTTCACAATTATGTGCCACTTTGTGTTGGTCTATCACATAAAGTCTCAATGTGGAGAATTTTCAGAGGTATGAATACTTTTTCAAGGCACTGCTGAGTCAGAGTTCTGTATATGGGGTATTTATGACATCCTTTGAGCACTGCAGAGCCAGAGCTTTTGAAAGACATTATAGCTGTGTGGCAGCAAGTCGCATGTTGATCTCCTTTAGTTCAGATTTTATTCTCTGGTAAGGAGCTGAGCACTGGGGATAAGCACTAGGGCACGTGTTTGTGTTTGCAGTGTACACTGAAGGCACTTTATAATTATCACGGTGGGCAACATCTGGTCAACCCTGGTCTGGACTTTTTCACAGAATATGTTTATATTGGTTGATGGACATTTAATTACTTATGTACACTTTGATTAATTCACATGTTGTACGATTATCAGTTTTTGTTTACTGGGATATGCGCCCTTTGTGGCCACTTTAAAAAAAATTGCCTTGAGATATGCTTCAAGATCTGTGTAAACATTCCCAAACTGGAGCTGGGGGTGATTTTTTTAAGGCGTTATGCCGGCCATAGACTGTTTGAATTTGGCCAGTTCAGCAGGAACCGGCTGAATGTACCCAAATTGATTCTTCAATCAACTTGGGTACAACCAGCCCACCAAATTTTACATATGATTATCACTAGTGGCTGTTATAGCCGCTAGCATTATTCACTGTTTTCTCTTGGTGGGGACTGCTTCGCCTGCCTGCCCACCTGCCCGCCGGGGGAACACAATGGTTTGGCGGGAGGGATTCCCCTATCAACAAATTTGCTCCGTATATGGCTGGCCTTAGGAAAGATTCTTGAAGCTTGCAGAAAACTTTGCAAATGCCTGGTTAAAGCTTGTTTGTACAAACCTGTTATGAGGAAAAACTGGAAGTGGCCACTGCTGGCCTGCCCTAGCTGCTTGGCTGATGCTGAGGTTCTTTTTTCAGAACTTTGTTTCCCTTACCAAGTCACCTGTGCAAACTTCTTATGTTTCTGATCTGCATACTTGTTTGAGGGTCAATGACTCTCAGAGTTTTAGCGGTTGCATGGGGTTGCAATGCAAAACTATGGACCAGAAATCATGCATGCAGCATTTTTTTGCCAGTCCAATGTAACACACTTTCCTGGTGCCTTCATGGCAGCATATGCATGGTTTGCTGCTCCACCCCCGGCCAACCCACAAGACCATTATAACTCTATAAAAGAGAGCGACTCCCCCCCCCCCGCCCGCACCCACATTCTCGTTTCTGTCCTCAAGGCACGGACACCAGATGGGCCCTAAATCCTCTGGTAGAATGCTTTATAAGGGATGGACTGTGTGGATTATACACAGGGTTTATCGGGCTAGTGGGCTTCCTGTTCCTCAGAAAGTGAATGCGCTCTCGACAAGAGGGATTTTATCTTCATGGGCAGCCTTGGCAAAGGTCTTCCCAGAGATAATCTGCAAAGCAGCAAGCTGGTCCTTGTTCTCCACGTTTATGGCTCTCTACAGCCTAGATCCAGATAGTCTCACCCCCCCGGGATTTTGGGAGGAAGAATTCAAAATTCGGTTTTCTTCAGCATTCCCTCACTGATAGTGAGTTATTTACCATGCGTATGCTGCCGTGAAGGTACCAGGGAAATTGAATACTTACCTTTCTGTCATTTTTCTTTCCTGGTGCCTATCCATGACAGCATATCCCTTGTTCTTATTCTTGTGGCTGAATTGAGTCTAGTTACGAGAATGGAGGCTTTCTTTTATAGAATTATAATGGTCCTGGTGGTTGGCCGGGGGTGGAGCAACCAACCAATGCGTATGCTGCCATGGATAGGCACCAGGAAAGGAAAATTACTGAAAGGTAAGTATTCAATTTTCCATTTTGTGGTGCAATGCAAGAATACTGGGATGATCGGTTGTGGTGCAATTCAGAATGAATGACACCACATTGCACAAACACGGTAACATGCATGCTACTGCACCACTGTTGTGTGAACAGACTCAAAATGTTGATGTTGACAGGCAGTACACATAAAGCAGTGTTATACTGGTGAGCAGAACAGTGGTGTAGTGGGTAGCACTCTCGCCTATCGGTGGTTCGAATCCCAACCACAACACTACCTCCCTGGAGTTTGCATGTTCTCCCTGTGCCTGCGTGGGTTTTCTCTGGGTACTCGGGTTTCCCCCCACGCTCCAAAGTCATGCTGGTAGGTTAATTGGCTTCTGCCCAAAATTGGCCCTAGTATATGAATGTGAGTTGGGGACCTTGGATTGTGGGCTCCTTGAGGGTATGGACTGATGTGAGTGTGTGATTTATGTGTGGAGCGCTGCATAAATTGACAGTGCTATATGGGTACCATAAATAATAATATTACAGATGAGCATCTTAATGAGACACAAGGGATAGCGACAATTGTAGACCCACACTCTCACTCAGGATGGACTGGTGTCTTTATTCAACCTTACTAATGTAGCACTGGTAGATTTTTAATCTACCGCTTATATGTAAATTTAATGGATCATCTTTTCTGTACATAGTTCAGATTTAATCTATAGCTAAATTAGCTTCTGTTCCAACCTTGGTTGTGTTGCATGCAGTTCCACTCCGTCGCCTGTAGATGTCGGTGTCACTACAGACCGGAGCTGGAAAGCAGCAGACTGAGGTGTATTGAGTGCTCTTCTTCTCAGAAGTAACTCGGCAGAGGTTGTTCCCTGTGGTGCATTCTGGGAGGGGGTATTTAAGGGACAGACGCCATATTTTAAGGGTCTTTTCGTTCCACCTGCTGGCCCTCCTGGCCGACAGGTATGTGCTAGGAGTCCTACCTCATGGTCCTCTGGGTCGGAGGACTGCGATGCTGCAGCGTGTGGGTGGGCCCAGAAGTCTGTCTGGGGCCTACTACAACTGCTGTGGAGATGGTCTTGTGCTGTCTGTCCTGCGGGAAGAAGCTGGACAATTGAGAAGAATCCAGGGGAGGACACGTCATGGAAGGATCATGCGGCGCGCTGGTCTGGTGAGGGGCCTGGTGACTCAATTGGAGGACGCATCTTAAGTTAACCTAACACATAGTACTGCCGGGTTGGCTTTAAGGTTCTGGTACTGTGTTGCTGTTCACTGAAAACTACTACATCCTGTGGCAGAGGATTGTACAGTTTTGTTTCACTCAAGTCTGTGGCAGAGACTTTATATTCGTGCTGCGTACCGGCTGCTAGGTTAGTGAGAGAGACCTATCTGGGCGAGCAAAGATTTATTCCTGAACCAAAGATATATTCATCTCTGAGATTTCAATTCCTTAGTGCTACACCAAGAAAAGGTATTTGAACTTCCCTGCAACTCTTCTTCTACCTCTTTCCTGCTACTTCTTCCATTATCTCCCATTAAAGCATTGGAAAAGTACTAAAGTGACTGGTGCCTACATTGTTAGATGATAAGTTCAACGTGAACTCTAATGCCCCGTACACACGGTCGGATTTTCTGATGGAAAATGTCCGATCGGAGCGTGTTGTCGGAAATTCCGACCGTGTGTGGGCTCCATCGGACATTTTCCATCGGATTTTCCGAGACACAAAGTTGGAGAGCAGGAGATAAAATTTTCCGACAACAAAATCCGTTGTCGGAAATTCCGATCGTGTGTACACAAATCCGACGGACAAAGTGCCACGCATGCTCAGAATAAATAAAAAGATGAAAGCTATTGGCCACTGCCCCGTTTATAGTCCCGACGTACGTGTTTTACGTCACCGCATTTAGAACGATCGGATTTTCCGACAACTTTGTGTGACCGTGTGTATGCAAGACAAGTTTGAGCCAACATCCGTCGGAAAAAATCCTAGGATTTTGTTGTCGGAATGTTCGAACAAAGTCCGACCGTGTGTACGGGGCATTAATCTGGTATTGGTGAAACTACAGGTAAAAATGTAACGGAAACAGCCTGCTTTAAATCAGCAGCTCCACCGTGAGTTATTGCTACACTAACTATGTAACAAATGATACAATTTGTGAATGCACCGTGCAAAGGCTGAGATAGCAGTGGAAGTGGAACTATGCCTGAAGTTATACTAGAAAACATGACGCCTCTGACAATCAGTCGGATTCTTCCTTTTTTTCCCCTCTTGCAGGTGATTACATGAAAAGAGAAAAGTGACCCCTTGTTCCAAGCAACATAAATGTTTTCCTTTCAAGGATTTTAATAAGGGAAGCTGAGTACAATACATCTGTTTAATGGTGTCACATCGTAGATATGTTTACCAGCAATATCATAGGAACGCTTATAAAGTTACTATTACAAATACAGTTTATGACATCATTTGAATAGGAGCGAAATTTGCTTCTTCATAAGAACCACATACCATGCAGTGTGTTACTAACCTCCAAGTAACTCATTAACCAGCATTGTTCAGTGGCTCCTGACAGCTTATCAGTCTAATTGGTGTATACAGCTATTCCTTATTGGTATTGTTCACATTGTTTGTCATCTGTATTGAGTTCAATAGAGTGGGAGAGAGCGGGGTGGGTGGTGGTACTGTGAATAAACAGTTTTCCTAGAATGCTGCGTAGGGATAGGACAGCGATAGAGCCAGGAGTGTAGGCTGCAGGTGATATCAGGTATATGGGGGTGGAGGGTGTGCGTTGTGTCACATCATTACAGCATGAGTAAGAAGAACATGATTCATGCAGATAGCAGGTAACCTACGCAGGCTGCTGCAATCTATTCGAATTATCTTGGAAAGGTGTGTGTCCAGGCAAAACATTTATTTTAAAATAAACCAAAACTGTAATATATTGTAGTTTACCTGTCCTTAGATAATATGGCTGCATTGTTTTTCTTTTCAGGCTTTTTTTCTCTATTTTCACCCAGTGATCCTGAAAATAACACATTTCCTGTCCCATAGCGTCTACATTCCATTCTTCATTGTATCCTTTTGGGCGGAGGGTCATGGTTGTCATACAGGCTGGACTTCAAACATGTTTACCTTTGTTCACCTCTGTTACATGGTGGATCTATGGGATTAGTAGTTTACACAATAAAGATTAGGATCTTTGTGCTTTTTTTCAGCCCATATAAAGGGACAGGCGCACTCCATTTCTGGCAAGATCAACAGGTAGTTTCCGTACTTCCTGAAAATGTGTTTAGCATGAAAAGTGAAAACGAATGCAGCCACCACATCTAAGACACGCTGCAGCTCAAAGAAGCTGCTCCTACAGGTGTTTAAAAGCTCAAAACAGATCACTTTTCTCTATCTGTTAAAGCGGGGTTCCCCTATCTCCGAGATTTTTTTTTTTTTGGCAAAATGACAATGAACATGCTCTATGAATATAGAACTCACTTGTTCGTTTTTTAAAGATGAGTGCTGTCCGTTTTCTCCTAATAAAGAAACTTATAAACTACGATCCAGACGGTTGTCATCTTGCCTGTGGGCATGTGAAGCCCACAGGCATCCTCTTCCGGGATACGGTGCTGCTGATCAACCAGCATGCACCGCCCGTTCTGTTCCCGATCTCACGCATGCGCAGTAGATTGCCATTGCAGCGCCGTCAACAGCTCCGGTTGCCATCACAACGAGCGGCGTCATAGGAAGTCCCGCCCCGTTGTGATGGCAATGACGTCACTCCCAGGATTGAAATCCCGAGATAACTCTCGCAACAGGCCGCCGCACTGACTCCTGGGAACAATGACACAAGCTCCCAGGAGCCAGTGCGGCTAAGAGGAAGTGACGATTTAGCCGCAGAAAACACGCTCCTATCCGCAGCCTGTACATCCTGGAAGACACAGATACTATCAACAACATAGGTACAGTATAAAAAAAAAAAAAAAAAGTGCCGTTTTGTCATTAGGACATTGCGGTAATCCTGTGCAGCTAGTGTTGTAAAATTGGGTGGAGATCCGCTTTAAAGTGTTACTAAACCCAGGAGCCTGCATTCACTATATCTGGTCTCCCACAGTACACAGAACATGGAAATGCAATTATTTTAGTAAATATAAACTGCTAAATACCATATTTATCGGCGTATAACACGCACCCCAAGTTTAGGAGGGAATTTTAGGAAAAAAACTTTTTAAGAAAAAAAAAAAAATACATTTAAATGCCCATCAATGCAGCCTTGTCAGTGTCATCTGCAGACTTTCAGTGTCATTTGCAGCCTTTTAGTGTCATCTGCAGTCGGCGGGGGGTCGGCGTATAACGAGCACCCGCGATTTTCCCCTGATTTTAAGGGGAAAAAAGTGCGTGTTATACGCTGATAAATACGGTACCTTTTCTCATCAGCAGTCTTTTGACATCTATCAGTGTCTGGCTAAAGCTTGTAGAAGAAGTTTTCATTCTCCTCTGTCTGTCCTATGATGCTGAATGACCCCTGACCCTGTCTGGACAATGCTGAGTAGTCCTGTGCTGATCACATGCAAACATGCCTCCCCAAAAAAACAACAAAAATCTCTAGCAATACACACCAAATGGCACGTGCAGAGTGCTCAAAGCCTCTGTACTTTTAGGAGATGGTTTGGGGACTGTGGAAGAAGGAGAGGATCAGAGAAGACAGGATCAAACAACCTTTTTACACAATGTGGAGGATTAACCCCTTAGGTTCCCCAGTGAGTATAACAAGCATACTTTACTGCATATACACACTGATTTTACTGTTGTGGGTTTAGGAACACTTTAACTCCCCTCCATGTTAGTCTATGAGTCCATGCACACTATAGGCGTTTTCAGGGGTTTACAGGCATATGAGTTCATAGGCAGAAAAAAAAACCCAAACCCCTTGGATTTTTTTTTTCTGCCTGTAAACTCCTGAAAATGCCTATAGTGTGCATGGACACTAAAGAATGATAAGCTACAATATGTTTACATTTTTCTTTCAAATCTTTATTCACTTTTTGTCTGGGGAAGCCATTGTCACCGTGATGGTAAGGCAGGAGGGTCACTCTAATGGAGCCCCAGAGAGCAGAGCAAACCCTACATGGGTGCAGATTCTTCTCCACTCCTTTCAGGGAAGTTTTGAGTGGACTTGCACTTTAAGGCCCCATTCACACTAGCGCGTTTTTTGATGCATTTTGCATTTTGCAGAAATGCACGGGAATTTTTTAACATGGGTTCCTATGGAACATGTTCACATCAATGCTTTTTTGTATCTCAGCGTTTTTGGAAAGGGTCGGGGACTTTTTTTCATGCAAAATGCAGCGTTTTGCATGTAATAGAATTCAATGGACAAGCATCAAAAACGCAAGTGGTGCGTTTTTGCAGCGTTTTTGATGCGTTTTTAATGTGTTTTTGGTGCGTTTTTGCCGTTTTTTTTTTTTAAGACTGTAAAAAAAAATGAAAAAAAAGGCTCGATTCACACCTATGCATGTTGCTTTTGGGCGTTTTTGGAGGTTTTTTTTCATGCTTGCCACGTTTTTGAGCAGCGTTTTTGCAGCGTTTTTGCCGCGATTTTGCCGCGATTTGCGTTTTGCGTTTTTTTTTTTTTTTTTTTTTTTACAGTCAAAAAAAAAAAAAAAAAAAACGGCAAAAACACTGCAAAAACGCTGCAAAAACGGTGCACTTGCGTTTTTGATGTTTGTCCATTGAAATCCATTACATGCAAAACGCTGCTTTTTGCATGAAAAAAAGT
The DNA here is from genome assembly GCF_042186555.1 of Aquarana catesbeiana. NCBI lineage: Eukaryota > Metazoa > Chordata > Amphibia > Anura > Ranidae > Aquarana > Aquarana catesbeiana. The sequence goes on along the minus strand of NC_133325.1, from coordinate 688,465,211 downwards.
CCCTGACCCTTTCCAAAAATGCAGAGAAACAAAAAAGCATTGATGTGAACATGTTCCATAGGAACCCATGTTAAAAAATTCCCGTGCATTTCTGCAAAATGCAAAATGCATCAAAAAACGCGCTAGTGTGAATGGAGCCTTAGTTTCAGTCTCATGGAGCATTGAGTGTTGGCAGTTGTGGGAACAAGTGTGGCTCAGGGCACCCTTTGGCATCCCATAAGTTGATCACTGGCATTAATCATTGCGCCCAGAGCCAGCTGAGCTGCCCTGCCACAACTCTCGAGGGACCAGTATGTGAACATGATCTCCAAAGAGGCACTTGCACTTGCACTCGGGTTGACGTGTCTGAGGTACATCTGTAACACAAAGTTTGTTATTGCATAAGTAATAAAAATAGGATCACTGAGCTCCAAGTTGAGACCTGTAATTGTTTCTTGAAAATGAATGTGGGTGTAGTACAATGTATAATGAATGTGTGTAACTTCCCTTAATTTACTGTTTGTTTAGAGGTGCTTCCTAGCAACGGTTGTGGATTTGTGGTTTCAGCTTTTGTGGTTTAGTTAGGAGAGCTCCATCCAAAGATACAGTAGTAACAAGGCAGGTTTAGGTTCGATTCACACCGCCGAGACTTGGGATCCGACTTGTGAGACCCCAAGTCCTGTGACATGTGAAATCCCATGTTAGTCAATGAGAGCTGTCTTCCTTAGCACTACTGAAGTTGCTCCAACTTCAGAAAAGGTTCCTGTAGTACAGGGATATGCAGTTAGCGGACCTCCAGCTGTTGCAAAACTACAAATCCCATCATGCCTCTGCCTCTGAGTGTCATGCTTGTGGCTGTGAGAGTCTTGCTATGCCTCATGGAACTTGTAGTTCTGCAACAGCTGGAGGTCCGTTAATTGCATATACCTGCTGTAGTACTTCAAGGCGACTTCAATCCAACTTGTGCCCATAGACTTTAATGGAAGTCCCACAATGACCACTAGGTGGCAGTACAATTCAGAATAACCGTATACAAGAGACCAGGGTATAAGAAAGCATCACTAGTAATACATACCTCCCAACTTTTTGATATGGGAATGAGGGACACCTATCAGCAAAAGTATGCAGGCATAGGACACACCCCTTGCCATGCCCCCTTAAAGGAGAATTGTACAAAAAAACAAGATTGGTTAAACCCATAGGTGCTTTTTTTGCCCATACTATTCCTTTATATTGTCTTTTGGAATATATAAATGCAGCAATTTAGAAATCAGAGGAAAGGTTAAATACTGGAAAACAACTTTTGATAGATGATAAGTGCATTTTATATACATGTAGCGCTGGCAGATTTTTAATCTACCGCATTTAGGTAAATTTAGTAAATTGTGTGTTAGGATTGTTAAAAGTTCGCCTCTGTTCCAGCTTGGCTGACGTTGTGTGTACTTCCGTGCTGACCGGTGGGTGTCGCTGTTACCATTTGTCAGTGTTGGAAGGGCAACGTGTCAAAGTGTATAGATGCTCCTCTGTCTCGGAGACAAGCTCGGTGGAGGTGGTCCTCCGAGTTGCATTCTGGGAAGGGGGTATTTATGGGACAGATGCCATGTTCTAGGGTCGTTTTTTACAGCCACCTGCTGGCTCTCCTGGCCGACAGGTATGCGTTAAGGAGCTACCTCGTGGTCCTCCGATCGGGAGGCCCACGATGCTACGGCGCAGGGGTGGGTCCAGAGGCTTGTCTGGGGCATACCACCTTGGCCGAGGAATAGTCCTAAGCTGTCGGTCCTGTGTGGCGAAGCTGGACAGCCGAGGAGATCCCAGGGGAGGACCCATCTTGGAGAGATCACGCAGCGTGCTGGTCTGAAGAGGGGCCGGGTGACTCGGTTGCAGGACGTATCTGAAAGAAGTAATTATACAGCAAAGTGTCGCCGGTTCGGCTTAAGGGTTCAGGCACTGTGACTGACTGTTCACTGCAGAAGATTTGATACATCCTGTGGCAGAGGATTGTGCAAATTTACCCCCCTAATTAAGTCTGTGGCAGAGACTTTAGATTCGTGCTGCATACTGGCTGCTAGACCAGTGAGAGAGGCCTATCCAGACGAGCAAAGAGTGTGTCCCATGAGGGGAACGCATCCCACATAATTATCTGAATTCTACTGGGACATTTGTTGCTGAGATTTTGTAAGAAGATATTTGAGTTTCTCCTGAGAGTTTCCTTTTCCGCCTCTTTCCTGCTACTTCCTAAAGTTTGACTGTTTAATAAAGCATTGAAAACGTACTCCAATGTTGGTGCGTGTGTCGTCAGGCAGTAAACTCAGCGGAACCCCTAGACCCGGTGCCGGTGAAACACAGGGAAGCAAGGTGAAGGTAACAGACCAGCTTAAACCAGCAGCTCCACCATGGTTAGTGCTACATGTGGGGGCTCGTCCGGGATTTGTTGACCGACAATTGTTGCAACCCAGTGGAGTGTTTTACCGGGAGTTTACACAGAGAGAGCTAGACTTTGAGAAAATCTTTTCAGGAAGAGGAAAGGTTAAACTGCGGGACTTTGCTTTTGGGTGCGTAGACGCTGGGCGCCAGAAGAGGCCCGGGAGCTACGTGACTGAAAGAACAAGTGGGAGGAGTTACCGTACTTGCTACCACGTGGGACGCGTGTAATGTGCTTGGCGCCAGAGGAGAAGAGAAGCCTCGTGATCGTGCTGAAAAGATCAGAGTGTGGCCATGTCTTTTCCGGCGTTGCAATCGGTTGTGGGACCCAGAGTGTTCCCTGCAAGCACCGTGATGAATACTTTGCAATCTGGAACTCTGCTCACTGATACTGGAGTTCGAATGAAGCCGCGGGGGAAGTTTGCCCTGTATACCTCGGGAGATGTTAAGGGACTGGGCATGACTTTCCATCGATGTGGAGGATTGGCCGTGCATCTTCGTCCATTCGGCCGATGTCCACAGTGTGGAGAGTATTTGTTTGTAGTAGAGCCACCTACTATGCCACCCCGTGCCTACCAGATGGATTGGGTGACAGGTATCGCTACAGTGGAAGCTGCTATCACTGCAGAGAGAGAGCGACGGGCCGCCACTTCACCTGTTGCTACCAAAAATGTTCCAGAAAGAGACACTGCTGCTGCCGTCTCATCAGGAGACATCACTTTGATTCCTGAGTCCACTACACCTGTTCCTGTGGTGCCTACTCAGAAGAAGGTGGGCTATGTGAAGGCTTCTCGCGGCCGTGGTCGAGGCCTACCCCAGAGGTTACCTGAGCCGGAGCTACCAGAGTCTACGCCTGGAACGGGTAAGCCATTGTTGGGGACTGTAAATAAGTATTTGCCAGCAGAGGAATTGAGAGACTCGGAAATAGAATCCATGCTGGATCTTTCCGGGGATGATGACTTGTTCGAGACCATGTCACAAGAGCTATTGTGGTCACAAGGCGAGGATGTTGCCTCCACAATGACTCTTCCTGAGTGGACTGCCATGAGTTCTGGGAAGACGTCGCCCTGTGTGGAGACACACAGTGCTATTGCTGGGACTTTGTCAAAAGTTACTGATTCGCTACAGACACCGGCTGGGTCTATGGTGAAAAAGTCGTTAGAGTCCTGTGTACCGCCTGGCATGGGAAAAGACAGATCTTTGCCAAAACTTGCTCGCTTGCAAAGGATGTTAAACAAGCGTGTGGCCGGAGAGTATGGATTAGAGTTCCCCTATGTGCCCCAGGATGTCATGCGTGAGATTGAAGCTAATCGGGAACTTTGGTACAATGAAGCTATTTGGGACTACTTATCTGTGCCTAAGCCCTTCAGAAAGACTGGATGTTCCGTCCGGATGGATGAACGTTTTAACGGATGCTATGTTCGTTGGAACTATGGTCGGCATATCTATGCTGATAAAGTGGTAATCTGCAGACCGGGAAAGGACAATGCTGTATATTTTATTACCACTGTGGATAAAGAAGTAAAGTATGTGACTCTACCAGATCCTCGGTTTTACTGGTAATTGTGGACACTATTACTTTGAAGTTAGCTAGTTAGATAGCAACAGGGCAAAGAGATCTGCGTGATCAAAATATAATGTTCATCTTGATGTCTTCAAATTCAAAGAGTCTTCGCTAGCTGGACTTTTTCATTCTAAGAAGAGAATATATATATAGGGATGGACTGCTTAAGATTTTTTCTAATATAAATAGTGGGAAGAGAGTCTCATTTTAAAATGAGGCTTTGCTCCTAGTGTTGTGTAGGGTGTGTATATATGTGTGTTTAATATGTTTCTTTTTCAGGGATCATCGGATCATATGTATAGCTGGGAGGCTTTTCAGCTAGTTAGTTAGTAAGGTTATAAAAGAAAAAAAAATTACATTGTGGTTTTGTTTGCGGCTGTGAACATAATGTTTTATAGATATAGGTCTCTTAATGTCTTTGAACTGTCCTTTTTCTTTCTCTTTGCCTATCTAAAGTTATGAGAAACTCAAATGCTACTCTCAGGCTTGAGAGTTACTGTTACTGCGTTTAGGACAGATGTTGGGGACAATGTCTATTGTAGTGGGGGGAGTATGTAGCGCTGGTAGATTTTTAATCTACCGCATTTAGGTAAATTTAGTAAATTGTGTGTTAGGAAGGTTAAAAGTTCGCCTCTGTTCCAGCTTTTCTGACGTTGTGTGTACTTCCGTGCTGACCGGTGTGTGTCGCTGTTACCATTAGTCAGTGTTGGAAGGGCAACGTGTCAAAGTGTATAGATGCTCCTCTGTCTCAAGCTCAGTGGAGGTGGTCCTCCGAGTTGCATTCTGGGAAGGGGGTATTTATGGGACAGACGCCATGTTCTAGTGTCGTTTTTTACAGCCACCTGCTGGCCCTCCTGGCCGACAGGTATGCGTTAAGGAGCTACCTCGTGGTCCTCCGATCGGGAGGCCCACGATGCTACGGCGCAGGGGTGGGTCCAGAGGCTTGTCTGGGGCCTACCACCGCGGCCGAGGAATGGTCCTAAGCTGTCGGTCCTGTGTGGCGAAGCTGGACAGCCGAGGAGATCCCAGGGGAGGACCCGTCTTGGAGAGATCACGCAGCGTGCTGGTCTGGAGAGGGGCCTGGTGACTCGGTTGCAGGACGTATCCGAAAGAAGTAATTATACAGCAAAGGTTTAGGCACTGTGACTGACTGTTCACTGCAGAAGATTTGATACATCCTGTGGCAGAGGATTGTGCAAATTTACCCCCCCCCCCTAATTAAGTCTGTGGCAGAGACTTTAGATTCGTGCTGCGTACTGGCTGCTAGACCGGTGAGAGAGGCCTATCCAGATGAGCAAAGAGTGTGTCCCATGAGGGGAACGCATCCCACATAATTATCTGAATTCTAACGGGACATTTGCTGCTGAGATTTTGTAAGAAGATATTTGAGCTTCTCCTGAGAGTTTCCTTTTCCGCCTCTTTCCTGCTACTTCCTAAAGTTTGACTGTGTGTGTCGTCCAGCAGTAAACTCAATGGAACCCCTAGACCCGGTGCCGGTGAAACACAGGGAAGCAAGGTGAAGGTAACAGACCCGCTTAAACCAGCAGCTCCACCGTGAGTTAGTGCTACATACATCTATATAGATCAGACCAAAATGAGGGACAAATGAGGAGGAATGAGGGACAGAGGGACATTGCTCCAAATCAGGGACAGTCCCTGGAAATCAGAGACAGTTGGGATCTATAGTAATAAATAGCACAGTACAACTCTAGTAGAATTCCAGGGTAAACCTAACTAGTCTTAAAAATGCTCCTCCCCTGCTAATAAACTTGTGTAAGGAAGATGTATATTCTTAGCTATTTTCAGTCCAGTCATTTGATTTGGCTCCCCTTTGTCAGTCAGGAACAGCTGCAGGGGAGAGCAGGGAGCATAGCCAACCGATGGGCCATAGGAGCCTATGCATGACAGGTTTTACCAGCTGCTGTAGAGGAATCTCTCCTCTCTGCTGCCACTAGCTGACACAGGGGGTCATGACTAGATGGGATCGAGCTGCAAATAGGTAAGTATTTACATCATATACAGCCAATCATGGGGGATTGGGGAGGGGGTTAAGGGGTGGGGAGGGGGTTAAGGAGCCTCTGATGTGGATGTCCAGGTTGCAGCAGAAGTCCCAGGGATGGTGGTACAAGGAGGCATCTGAAGATAAGGGGCCATCCAACTGGAAGAGCAGTATTCCGGGAGCCAAGCTAGCACAGTGTCACCACAGTGAATGGGGCTTAGGATGAACTGGCGTGCTCCTACAGTCTCATTCAGTGGCATGCATGCCAAGAACAACAAAGGCAGACCGTCCCCCCACCTGGTGATAGCTAATGTGCCCAGTCATTGCTGCCCTTAAGGCAAGCTCTGTCTGATCACCTGAGGACAGGAACAGTGGCGTTGTTAGGGGGGTGCGGTCCGCACCCGGGTGCCACCCGCTGCAGGGGTGACACCATCCGGAGGGTGGGGAAAGCCCTGGCTGACTTTGGAAGTTTTTTTTCTTTCAGCTGGAACAGCGCCGCAGCAGCGGGTGTTCTCCTCCTCGGCTCCTCCTCTGTCTCTCTCACTACGGCGCTGCTGCCTGTCACGATCAATTCTCCACCGGGCGGCGTGGCTGCACGCTGTAAGGGGGTATTGGCTTGTGATGGGGGGGGAGGGATGTCCTCTCTGGTGTTGACAGGTGGGGAGGGCTGTACTACTGATAAAGGGGGTAGTTTGTCCTGGGGGGCTGTACTGATGGGGGTAGTTTTTTTCCTGGGGGGGCTGTACTGATGGGGGTAGTTAGTCCTGGGGGGGCTGTACTGATAAAGGAGGTAGTTTGTCCTGAGGGGCTGCACTGATGGAGGGGGTGGTTTGTCTTGGGGGGCTGTACTGATGGAGGGGGTGGTTTGCCCTGGGGGGGGGCTGTACTGATGGAGGGGGTGGTTTGTCCTGGGGAGGGGGTGTACTGATAGAGGGGGTGGTTTGCCCTGGGGGGGCTGTACTGATGGAGAGGGTGGTTTGTCCTGGGGGAGAGGGTGTACTGATGGAGGGGATGGTTTTTCCTGGGGGGGCCATACTGATGGAGGGGCTGGTTTGTCCCGGGGGGCTGTACTGATAGAGGGGGGTGGTTTGTACTGAGGGGGGTCTGTACTGATGGAGGGGGTTTATATTTAGTGAGGGGTCTATACTAAGTCTCTACTGAGGGTGGACTATACTTGGAAAGGGGAATGTACTAAAGGAGGGGGGTCTGTATTGAGGGATGACTATAGTTGGGGGGGTGACACCATGTTTTACCGCACCGGGTGACACCAACCCTAGTGATGCCACTGGACAGGAAACAATGGAGTGTAGATACTCTGGATGTGTCTAGGAGTCCTGGTAATTTGCTGGAGCCCAGGAGTTTGGAAGAGCCCACCACCCTGCTTGTCAAGGTGGGTAAAGTGGGACTGCAATACAATACTAAGGATCTATCCTTTCAACCTTGCTTTCCATGGGCAGCCACCATTCTCTCTCTCTCCAAGTCCAGCCCTTTGTCCAGCATACTTCTCTCATTAGGCTAAATCTTGTCTCTGAATGTAGAATAAAAACTTAACACAGTGGGGCCGGCTGCCTTTCTGTTATACTTTTAACAATCTGAAATAAAGATCAATTTGATCAGTTAAGGAAAACAAAATATTCATACACACATATGTATTTCTAAAGATCATGAGCAAAAGTCATACTTCAATGTTTAGAGTTGCAATTTAACCATTTGCTGCCCGCTCACAGTACATTTACTATGAGCGGGCTGCAGGAACCACAAAGTACTGGTACATGGCGGCACACATGCAGTGGATGCAGCAGATCACGCCGCTCGGTATTCAGCTGCTTTGAGCAGCTGGGGTATCATATGATCGCTATGACTATTCATAGTCATCACATGATTACAAAGTAAAATTGTCATACATGGCTACCATTCACATGGCTACCAACAGCTTGCTTACTGTTGTGATGCTGTGATTGGCCCACAGCTATTGCATGGTACATGGCACCCTGTACCATGTGATTAGCTGTAGCCAATCAAAGCATTACGATAGTAAGCAAGCTGTCATAAATGAAAGACATTCACGACAGTAAAACTATTGCTTATAACAGTGATCTTCATTGTTATAAGCAATAATACTGTAAAATAAAACCCTGATCAACCCCCCACAGTGTCACTATGATGACACTAAACTACGGTACTCTTTTTACAGTATGTTTTTCTTTTTTTTACTAAAAAAGTTTAAAAAATTGAATGAAAAAGGATTATTATTTTTTTTTTACATGCTGTCACCAGTATGTAAAAAAAATAATTAAATTTACCTGTCATATGACACTGGTGACAATGTGTAAAAGAAATTGTGAAAAAAAACACATTTTTTTAATTTCTTAATTTTCAAAAAAATTCTGACAATAAATTATAGCTTCAAAAATCTTGCCATGCCTCTTACTAAATACCTCAGATTGTCTACTTTTCAAAAGAGGTCATTTGTACTATCCTGACATTTTAGGGCCTCAGGAAATAAGAGGCTGTCAGTACATCAGGACTGATCAATTTTCAAGTACCGTATTTATCGGCGTATAACACGCACTTTTTTCCCCTTAAAATCAGGGGAAAATCGTGGGTGCGTGTTATACGCCGATCCCCGCTATTTTTGTGATCTATCGGAGCGATCGCTGCCGACATTCACATAGCGGGTATTTTTAAATATGGCGCCGCGGAGTTCGGAGGGACTCGGCGGCGCTCGTTCAGCTAAACAAGCGCCGCCGAGAACACAGTGACTGGGCGGAGCCGAGATACACATAGCCGAGGGTTCTCGGCTCTTCTCGGCGCCGTTCACAGTCCCGCCCAGTCCCGCCATTGGACCTCTGTTATGTCCATCATAGGGACTGGGCGTGACTGTGAACGGCGCCGAGAAGAGCCGAGAACCCTCGGCTATGTGTATCTCGGCTCCGCCCAGTCACTGTGTTCTCGGCGGTGCTCGTTTAGCTGAACGAGCGCCGCCGAGTCCCTCCGAACTCCGCGGCGCCATATTTAAAAATACACACTAAACTTGTGTATGTCGGCGGCACTGGGGACAAGGCTGCACTGACCACTGGGGACAAGGCTGCACTGACCACTGGGGACAAGGCTGCACTGGGGCAAGGCTGCACTGGGGCAAAGCTGCACTGACAATTCTGCACTGGGGCAAAGCTGCACTGACAATTCTGCACTGGGGCAAAGCTGCACTGACAAGACTGCACTGGGGCAAAGCTGCACTGACAAGGCTGCACTGGACACTGGGGCAAGGCTGCACTAACAAGGCTGCATTGACAAGGCTGCACTGGACACTGGGGCAAGGCTGCACTAACAAGGCTGCAGATGAACACTGATGAGGCTGCATTGATGGGCATTTAAATGTAAGTTTTTTTTCCTTAAACTTCCCTCCTAAAAGTTTTTTTCCTTAAAATTCCCTCCTAAACTTGGGGTGCGTGTTATACGCCGGCGCGTGTTATACGCCGGCGCGTGTTATACGCCGATAAATACGGTATATATACTGTATATACAGTGGGGACGGAAAGTATTCAGACCACCTTAAATTTTTCACTCTTTGTTATGTTGCAGCCATTTGCTAAAATCATTTAAGTTCATTTTTTTCCTCATTAATGTACACACAGCACCCCATATTGACAGAAAAACACAGAATTGTTGACATTTTTGCAGATTTATTAAAAAAGAAAAACTGAAATATCACATGATCCTAAGTATTCAGACCCTTTGCTGTGACACTCATATATTTAACTCAGGTGCTGTCCATTTCTTCTGATCATCCTTGAGATGGTTCTACACCTTCATTTGAGTCCAGCTGTGTTTGATTATACTGATTGGACTTGATTAGGAAAGCCACACACCTTTCTATATAAGACCTTACAGCTCACAGTGCATTTCAGAGCAAATGAGAATCATGAGGTCAAAGAAACTGCCTGAAGAGCTCAGAGACAGAATTGTGGCAAGGCACAGATCTGGCCAAGGTTACAAAAACATTTCTGCTGCACTTAAGTTTCCTAAGAGCACAGTGGCCTCCATAATCCTTAAATGGAAGATGTTTGGGACGACCAGAACCCTTCCTAGAGCTGAGCTATCGGGGGAGAAGAGCCTTGGTGAGAGAGGTAAATAAGAACCGAAACATCACTGTGGCTGAGCTCCAGAGATGCAGTCGGGAGATGGTAGAAAGTTGTAGAAAGTCAACCATCACTGCAGCCCTCCACCAGTTGGGGCTTTATGGCAGAGTGGCCCGACGGAAGCCTCTCCTCAGTGCAAGACACATGAAAGCCCGCATGGAGTTTGCTAAAAAACACCTGAAGGACTCCAAGATGATGAGAAATAAGATTCTCTGGTCTGATGAGACCAAGATAGAACTTTTTGGCCTTAATTCTAAGCGGTATGTGTGGAGAAAACCAGACACTGCTCATCACCTGTCCAATACAGTCCCAACAGTGAAACATGGTGGTGACAGCTTCATGCTGTGGGGGTGTTTTTCAGCTGCAGGGACAGGACAACTGGTTGCAATCGAGGGAAAGATGAATGCGGCCAAGTACAGGGATATCCTGGATGAAAACCTTCTCCAGAGTGCTCAGGACCTTAGACTGGGCCGAAGGTTTACCTTCCAACAAGACAATGACCCTAAGCACACAGCTAAAAAAACAAAGGAGTGGCTTCACAACAACTCCGTGACTGTTCTTGAATGGCCCAGCCAGAGCCCTGACTTAAACCCAACTGAGCATCTCTGGAGAGACCTAAAAATGGCTGTCCACCAACGTTTACCATCCAACCTGACAGAACTGGAGAGTATCTGCAAGGAGGAATGGCAAAGGATCCCCAAATCCAGGTGTGAAAAACTTGTTGCATCTTTCCCAAAAAGACTCATGTCTGTATTAAATCAAAAGGGTGCTTCTACTAAATACTGAGCAAAGGGTCTGAATACTTTGGACCATGTGATATTTCAGTTTTTCTTTTTTTTAAGTTTCTGCAAAAATGTCAACAATTCTGTGTTTTTCTGTCAATATGGGGTGCTGTGTGTACATTAATGAGGAACAAAAATTAACTTAAATTATTTTAGCAAATGGCTGCAATATAACAAAGAGTGAAAAATTTAAGGGGGTCTGAATACTTTCCGTCCCCACTGTACCATAGTTTGTAGACTCTAAGCATAACCGACCAGTTGCCAGTTAAAGTAGCACAGTGCTGAATAGTAAAAATATGAACTATTATATATGTAGGAAGGCCAGTATGGTGGCCTGAATTTATGGGAGGAGCCCGGGGGGTATTTAAGCAGCCCGCTCACCTGTGGTGCTTGTCGGTTTCCTGTGCGCGATATACGTCACTAGGCCGACTATTCCGATTTCAGCGTTCGCAAATACTTGGCTCCCGCATTTCGTGATCTCCGTGCCCGAGAGTTTTTGAAGTCCGCGTTTACCGATTCGTTCGCACCACGCGTCTGGCTGGGCTGTCGCAGGTAGGGTCCCCTCGGATTTTTGTTTTTTCGTACGTTATGTCATGTCACTAAACCGTGGTATCAGAATTACGAATCACTTGCAAATTTCACGAACGTAACCGCATGTGTATTACTCGCACTGTCGTCATGTTACCATTTCGCGTTATCTGAGGAAACCATAGCGACGCAAGCGTCGCTTCATTTCAGACAGGTCTTAATTGTTAAACATGTGTCAGCAGACAGCCATAGCGATTCGTAAATGCATAAATCTTTTCGAACCACGTCAGTTCGATACCAATCATTTCTCATTTCTGAAACATTTCTAAACTCATTTCTAACATTTCAAATCATTTCAATCATTTCTCATTTCAGTCACCTACCGCGCTCCGATTCGAATCCAGTCGCACCTAAAAGATGCACCGATTCGCTCCGGTGTGCCCCAGTAGTCACGGCCTCATTTCAGTACATGCTCCAGAGTCACGTTATTATCAGTCATTCGTACCTCTGTCATGGTTATCATTTCATTACCACGTATCACGTTCCGACATGAATTCAGTCGCATGGGAATGCACCGATTCATCTCGGCGTGCCCCAGGATTGGCCACATTTCAGTACATGCTCCGGAGTCCGAGTCGTAGTCAGTCGCTACAACAGCACGACCGATTCGCGCCTCCGTCATGGCAAACGATATGTTACACCTGCACTTACCGCGCTCCGCTTCGAATCCAGTCGCATCCTCCATGCACCGATTCGTTACGGCGTGCCCCAGGGCTCGGCCTCATTTCTGAAACATGCTCCAGAGTCCGGATCATAGCTAGTCGCAGATATCGGGCGACTGATCCGCATCTCTGTCATGCCATTACTACCATTTCACTCCCACAGCGCATCACCGTTTCGAAACCAGTCGCATCTGAGATGCACCGATTCGTCACGGAATGCCTCACTTGTTTCGGCCGTATCCATACCTATACCAGAGCTCGGTTCGTTGCCAGTTGCAAAATACGGCACAACCAATTCGAGCCTCGGTCAAGGTAAACATTTCTCTCATTTCATTTCATACTGTGCTCCGATTCGAATCCAGATGCATCAAACAGGCACCGATTCGTCCCGGTGTGCACCAATGTTTTTCAGTTGCCTCATTTCAGTACATGCTCCAGAGCCCGGTTCACGGTCGGATCAGTCACGACACGACCGGGCCGGGCCTCTGTCATGGAGTTCACTCATTTCATAATCAAGGCAAACATTTCAAATCATTTCATTGTCACAAAGATTGCATGCACCATGCAAATTGTCGCTTCAAGTTAGTTAGCAATCCCTTCACGAATTATCACCTTTCATTTTCCTCTAGGTCAGTCAAAGTTCAGTAGGTCCACCCTGCACCAGGTTGGACGATATCCCCCCAGGTAAAAAAAAAAAAAAAAATGGGAGAATAAGTCGGGTAAGTATGACTCAGGGGATCAAAGAAAAACTTGAAATTCATGTCACCCCCAATAGGTTACAGTCAACTGGAAAATAAGAGCTCAAGACAGGAGATTCTCACCAGATCAACTATGTCTCAGGCCGGCAGCGAAGACTTCACGGCCCCCCTGTCACCTTCCCCGGTCTCAGAGAGCGGCAGCGTGCAGTCCCTCAGGGGATGGACTATCCCCAAACTGACGGCAGAGCTCAGACGCAGAGGTGTCCCCTTCCCCGCTACAGCGAGGAAAGGCGAGCTCTTCAAACTCCTCTTCCCCCCACCAGCAGCAGGACCCAGTACCCAACAGGCATCCCTCCAGTCAATATCATCAGCTATCTCACAATTACACACGATGGTGTCATCCTTGTCTACCTCGGTTACAGACGTCCAAACCAGGGTGGCACTCCTGGAGGCTCGACCGGCCACGGCTGTCCCTGACCCAATCGCAACTCAAACCTTGACACCCCTTCCTGCAGGTACCTCAGGCTGGAGCCCCATTGTCTACCCCTCCCATTTGGTCCCAACCAGTATCAGGAAGGACATTTTGGACGGCAGGGACATCAACCTGGCCTCTCTCCTTATTTCCGTGCACGATCTGGCAGAAAATAAGGCCTACTCCTGGGGTGACATATCGGTGGTCCTTAAAGCCAAAGACCCCAGATTGAACCGCAAGTTATCGGTCCCAGAATTTACCCTGGCCTTTGGCATGCTCAGAGACGTCTTATGCTCAGCCACCCCCAGCAGACGGGAAGAGCTGGACTTGTATCTCCATACGGTGGTAGACTTGGGCTACAAGTATGGAGGATTTGCGTTTTATGATTACCACCGTTCCTTTTCCGCTAAGGCCGCCGCCAGACTCACACAGTTCCAGACTACGACAAATTGGAGTCTCATGGACACAGAGCTCTTCTGCCGCCACTTTGCCGGCTTACGCTCACCTCTGTGTGCGATTTGTCAGTCCTCCACCCACACTGCCACCTGGTGCGCCAATGCGGCGATCAGACGGCCCTTCGAGTTTCCCTCTACCTCGGGTACAATTCAGGGTCAGTCGCCCCCTGAACCAACGCCTCAGGTGGACAAATTCGGACGTCCAGTCCGAACCATGGGAGGGGCAGCCATCTGTAATAACTACAACTACGGGTCCTGCAACTTCAGCCAGTGCCACCTACTCCACATCTGCACCTTATGCCAAAGAGCACACCCAAGGAATTTGTGTGAAGTCAAACAACACAAGAGGGCATGACTAAGCCGGATCAACCTCTTATGGTTAGGACTGTACCTCACCTCACATCCCACCCCTTCCCTGGCCACCTACCTTATCCAAGGCTTCACAGCAGGCTTTCACACCGGCCTCATTTCACTACCCCACAGTACACACGAATGTGCCAATCTTCGTTCAGCAGCCATTGACGAACAAGCCATAGATCAGCTCTTACAAGCAGAGGTAGATCGAGAGTATGTTATAGGCCCTTTCACTTGCCCCCCTTTCAGCACATGGAGAGTCAGCCCTATTGGGCTTGTCAAGGGCAAGTTCACGAATAAATTGCGTTTGGTGTACGACCTGTCTGCGCCTCATTCTTCCCACATCCCCAGTCTCAATTCCCTGATCCCCTCCGAAGAGTTTTCCCTAAAATATTCCTCCGTCGACATGGCAATACAAGCAATCATCAAAGCAGGTACAGGTGCCTGGCTCTCCAAAGCCGACATCTCGGATGCCTTCAAGCTCCTGCCCATCCACCCATCCCTTTGGTGCTGGCATGGCATCAAGTGGAAGGAGGCATATTATTTTGCCACAAAACTGACCTTCGGTTCGAAGAGTAGTCCGTGGCTCTTCGACACGTTCGCTCAGTCCCTGGTTTGGATACTGTTACACAAGGGTCAATGCCAAGAAGTCATCCATTACCTGGATGACTTCCTACTAATAGAACCTCCCAGCAAGCCACCAGGAGACCTCGACAAACTCAGAGTGATATTTGGAAACCTCAATGTTCCCATCGCCGAGCACAAAGTCGACGGCCCAGCACACATCATCACCTTTCTCGGGGTCAGCTTGGATACCTGCGTTATGCAAGCCAGTCTCCCCCTCGACAAACTAACACGCATTAGGGCGGTCCTTCACGAATTCACACACACCAAGGGCTGTACCAAAAAGCAGTTGCAATCTCTCCTGGGAATGCTTAATTTCGCCATGCGAATTATTCCACAAGGCCGCACCTTTTATCACGCCTGCTTAGATTCCTGTCAGAAACTCAAGACCCCGATCAGATCTTAAATCTAGACTCCGCAGCTATAGCGGACCTATCTATGTGGGAGGAATTCTTGTCCGCCTGGAATGGCATATCCCTATTTATACCCATGGTTTCGCCCCTGTCACCCCAGGTAGTGACAGACGCTGCAGCCTCCACAGGTTTCGCGGCAATTTTTGGCCACCATTGGTTTTCAGGACCCTGGCCTCAACAGATACTGTTGATACCCGGTTTTACTCAAACATCTGCCCTCTTTGAACTTTATCCCATAGTGGCAGCTGCACAGCTCTGGGGCCACCACTGGACAGGACAAACCGTAGTCTTCACCACCGACAACCAGGCCACAGCAGACATCATCAACAGAGGCAGGTCCAAGTCCCTAGCAGTCATGTCCTTCCTGCGCAGATTGGTACAACTGTCTTTACAGCGTCAGTTTAATATACACTGTGCATTTATTCCCGGCAGATACAACTTAGCTGCTGACGCACTGTCACGTTTTAATTATACCTCCTTTTTTGAACAGGTTCCCGAAGCCGAACCAATGTCGGCCCCTATCCCTGTCTGGTCACAACTGACCCTGGACTAGTTCAACATTTACACGGAGCAACGCAACTCATTAATCATTCACTCTCGCACAACACACTCAAAGCCTACCAGACAGCTTGGAAGGCGTTCAATAAGTTTCTCACATCCTGCCGTAAAGGACCAACAGATGTCAAACAGGTACTGGCCTTCACTGCGCACTGTCACACGCAGCTGGCCTTATCCTACAATACCATTCGGCTATATCTAGCCGGCATCCAACATTTCTTGACGCTTGAAGACCCCACGAAATCTTCACTGTTCTCATCACACGCTATACGAGCCATCCTAAGGGGCATTCAGAAACAACAACCAGTCATCAGCACCAAGCGCTTACCCATTACGGGGCCTATCTTTAGGGACATGTCAACTATTCTGGCTACTTCGCCATTCGGTCTGCTCCCCAGCACGGTCTTACAAGCAGCCATATATTTAGCTTACTATGGGTTCTTGCGACCTGGCGAATTCACCTCTAACAAACCCACAGACCAAGTACTATGCAGAGGGCACTTGCTTCCATACCAAGACCATTTCATCCTGCACCTCGAGGTCTCTAAAACCCAGCAAACGGGCTCAGGAGTGAACATTCACCTCTACAAAACCAACAACAGCTGGTGTCCAGTCGCGGTACTCAACCGACTCCGGTCACTCCTGCCTGAGCAACCAGACACCAGTCCCCTTCTACCATTCCCAGTTAAACCCTTAAGCGCCTCTCAGTTTGTGAAACACATAAGGATACTTCTCCGCAATCTTCACCTTGACCCTAGTCAGTATTCCGGACACTCCTTTCGCATCGGAGCAGCCTCCGCAGCATCCCGCCACGGGGTTCCAGACCACATCATCAAAAGACTAGGCAGATGGAAATCAGCCTGCTTCGCCCGGTATATCCCCAATCCGCAAATAGAGATGGCACAGGCATTCTCCAAATTGGCTCAATAAATAACTGAAAACCAATAAATATTATAACCCTACCTGAATGTTTTTGCCCCCTTATTTTGGCATACCGGCCATTAGACCAAGGCACACTTTCAGGTCCATTTCATATGGTAAGTCCACACTTTTAGGTCTATTTCCAATGGTAAGTCTCATCTTTACTATAAGTGTTATCTATGTCCATATCAGACATAGGGCTCCAACCATAAGTAGGAAGGCCAGTATGGTGGCCTGAATTTATGGGAGGAGCCCGGGGGGTATTTAAGCAGCCCGCTCACCTGTGGTGCTTGTCGGTTTCCTGTGCGCGATACCCACCCTCCCATCCCCATTTCACAACATTTCTCAACTATTCATTTCATTCATTTCTCTTTACAGAAAAATCATTTCTTAAACCAGGGTATGCCCCCTTATTTTGGCATACCGGCCATTAGACCAAGGCACACTTTCAGGTCCATTTCATATGGTAAGTCCACACTTTTAGGTCTATTTCCAATGGTAAGTCTCATCTTTACTATAAGTGTTATCTATGTCCATATCGGACATAGGGCTCCAACCATAAATGAACTATTTATATGAACTATTAAAATAACAAATGCAGTCATTGGATAAAAGATTTAGTACAGTAAACCATGTGTGGTAGGTAAATAGTGCAATTTCATAGAGACTAAACAGAAGTACATTTGAAGAGGGACAGAGGGATTTGGTTCCAAAAGAGGGACATTTGAGAGCTAAGCAAAGGCCCTCAGGATTATGTGCTCTCTGTTCAAAGGAAAGAATCTGCATTTGGATTGGCTGAACCCCTGTTCAACAGAGATCTGACTACTTGTTTTGAGTCAGTTAGGCAGGCCATACACGGTTCGAATCTCGGCCAGTTCAGCAGGAACTGGCCGAGATTCAAACCAATAATGGGCTGGCTGAATGTACCAAGTTGATCCATCAATCATCTTGGGTACAACCAGCCTGCTGGATTCTCTTGCGATTATCGCAGATATAGCTGCTAGCGATAATCACTGTCTTCTCCCAGCAGGGACGGCTTCCCCTGCCCTCCCCTGCCCTCCCTCCGGGAGAAGACAGTGGCATTGCAGGAAGGGTTCCAGCATCAACACTGTCTGTGCTGATAGGGGAATCAAGCAAATTTCTTTCCTGCAATCCGTGTATGGCTGGCAATACTCAGAATGTAGAAAAGAGAGGACAGGAATGGCAGCCTCAGTACTATCTCATTACAGATTTTATTTACCTCATTAACTGCCAAGGTCATCATGTCATGACTATGCCCTCTGAGAGTTGGCAAGCACAGCATGTGTAGGAGTTTTTGAAATGAGCAAGGAGCGCAGTAAAAATTAATGTCATGTTCACCAATATTCTTGTGGCTAATGCTGCATACACACGGTCGAAATTTCCATCAAAAAAAGTGTGATGGGAGCTTTTGGTCGGATATTCTGACCATGTGTATGCTCCATCCAACTTTTTCTGTCTGAATTTCTGCCAGCAAAAGATTAAAAACTGGTTCTCTATTTTTGCAACGGAAAAAGTTCCTATTGGAAATTCCGTTCGTCTGTATGCAATTGCGACGCGCAAAAAAAACGCATGCTGGGAAACAATTCGACGCATGCTCTGAAGCATTGAACTTCATTTTCCCGGCTCGTCATAGTGTTGTATGTCACCACATTCTTGACGGTCGAAAGTTCAGAGAACTTTTGTGTGACCGTGTGTATGCAAGCCAAGCTTGAGCGGAATTCCGTTGGAAAAATTTTTCCGACCGAAATTCTGCTTGTGTGTACAGGGCATTAGAGTAAACCTTAGACATACTTCCCAGCTTTTGAGATGGAAACGAGGGACACCTGTCAGCAAAAGTATGTAGGTATAGGATACGCCCCCTGCCTTCCCCTCTTAAAGGAGAATTATACAAAAAAAATAAGTTAAACCCACAAGTTTTTTTTTTTACCACTACTATTGTTTTAGGCTCAGTAATGAGCTGAATACTGATGCTCAGGCTTGTTATGTCCCATGAACATCAAAATAGCAAGAAATGCCAGCAACACGATTGCTTCTTCTTACACATCTTTATTGGGCGCTAACAGTAGTGTTACATCTATAATGCTAATGCGTTTCAGCCGGAGCCTTTCTTATAGCATGTTCTTTTATACTGGTTTTTGAAATTTACAAATGTAGCAGTATAGAAATTGGATGAAAGGTTTAGCACTGGGAGACACTTTTTAAAAGATAAATAGTACATTTTATATTCAACTATATAGATCAGACCAAAATGAGGAAGAAAGAGGGTCAAAGGGGCTTTGTTCCAAATCAGGGACAGTCCCTTAAAATAAGGGACAGTTGGGAGCTATGCTTAGAGCCTGTTTACAACACCTAACATTGCTTTACATCATGAGTTGTGGTGCACCACAGTGTGATGTAGCACAGATGGACACAATAGATGCTTTGTACTGCATTTCAGGATTGTTGGCACCACAAGGCTTTGCACCACGCTTGGTGCATTACCATGCATTGTAGCAATGTGCATGTTTTACCAAGCATTTGCGCTGAGTGGTCGTATGAATGGGTCCTTAAAGTGTCCATTACTGAGTACTTTCAGGTTCATGCTCAGTGTTGTGCTGAGTGCCAGGGAAAAACTAGATCTGAAACTCTGTGCCTCTAATCTCCTCCTACAGGTAAGACATCAGGGGTCTATTTAGATTTGCGATGTCTTGATAAGAAAACACCCTCCTGGAACAGGGGCCCTGTCAGCACCCTTGTGCAGGTAATAAAGATAAAAAAGCAAAATTAAAAAGACTGTCATAAATTAAAAATAAAAAACACCACACACAAACAGAACACACCTGCACACATGTAACATATACAGTATATAATACACCCACAATTAGGATGCACAGATATACACACAATCCTTACTGAACATATTGGGTAATCCCAGCACGCAAAGATATTTAAAATAATATTAGGGGTTTCATTTTAATATACATTAAATAGATGTAGTAAAGTATAAGTTTTATATCTACTGGTTTTAATACCTTAAAATGTCATTGTTTTGCAAAACCTCACAAAAAAATGTACATATATTTGTTCTTTTAGCTTAACACTAATGCCCTGTACACACGGTCGGACATTGATCAGACATTCCGACAACAAACTCCATGGATTTTTTCCGACTGATGTTGGCTCAAACTTGTCTTGCATACACACGGTCACACAAAGTTGTCGGAAAATCCGATCGTTCTGAACGTGGTGACGTAAAACACGTACATCGGGACTATAAACGGGGCAGTAGCCAATAGCTTTCGTTTCTTAATTTATTCTGAGCATGCGTGGCACTTTGTGTGTCAGATTTGTGTACACACTATCGGAATTTCCGACAACGGATTTTGTTGTCGGAAAATTTTATAGCAAGCTCTCAAATCCTCTCAAAGCTCTCAAGCTCTCAAATCCGATGGAAAACGTCCGATGGAGCCCACACACGGTCGGAATTTCCGACAACATGCTCCGATCGGACATTGTCCATCGGAAAATCCGACCGTGTGTACGGGGCTGGTTTCACACTTGTGAGACAACTAAGTCGTGCGACTTGCATTGCAGGCTTTACAGTGCGACTTTTATGCAACTTTTGATGCAACTTTGATCTGACTTTACATTCTCTGGACCAAAGTCGCATCAAAAGTCAGACCAAAGTAGTGCAGAAACCTTTTCTGAAGTTGCAGTGACTTCTCTCATGTCAGTAGGAATCGCTCTCATAGAAACACCGTACATTAAATTTCACATGTCCTGCGACTTGGGGTCTCTGTGCGGGGATCCTTAATGGATTGCATGAAAGTTTTAATCTTCTATATACAGTATCTCACAAAAGTGAGTACACCCCTCACATTTTTGTAAATATTTTTTTTTTTCATGTGACAACACTGAAGAAATGACACTTTGCTACAATCTAAAGTAGTGAGTGTACAGCTTGTATAACAGTGTAAATTTGCTGCCCCCTCAAATTAACTCAACACACAGCCATTAACGTCTAAACTGCTGGCAACAAAAGTGAATACACCCCTAAGTGAAAATGTCCAAATTGGGCCCAAAGTGTCAATATTTTGTGTGGCCACCATTGATTTTCCAGCACTGCCTTAACCCTCTTGGGCATGGAGTTCACCAGAGCTTCACAGGTTGCCACTGGAGTCCTCTTCCAATCCTCCATGATGACATCACGCAGCTGATGGATGTTCGAGACCTTCCGCTCCTCCACCTT
This sequence comes from Aquarana catesbeiana, assembly GCF_042186555.1. Classification (NCBI taxonomy): domain Eukaryota; kingdom Metazoa; phylum Chordata; class Amphibia; order Anura; family Ranidae; genus Aquarana; species Aquarana catesbeiana. The sequence continues at coordinate 688,444,330 of NC_133325.1, read as the reverse complement.
CCATTTGAGCATGCTCCACAGATGCTCAATAGGGTTTAGGTCTGGAGACATGCTTGGACAGGCCATCACCTTTACCCTCAGCTTCTTTAGCAAGGCAGTGGTCGTCTTGGAGGTGTGTTTGGGGTCGTTATCATGTTGGCATACTGCCCTGTGGCCCAGTCTCCGAAGGGAGGGGATCATGCTCTGCTTCAAGTGGGAGTCCAGCGACCAATCTTTTTTTTTTTTTTTTAGGTCATTGAGACACTTTGCTCATCCCAAAATAATACTCACAGTTTGGGTGTAATATTTCTGCCTCTGTCTGTTTTCGTACTGAAGAATAACTTTAAAAATGTGATGCTGGCTGTTTCCATCTTGCTTGTGGGCATGTGAAGCCCACAAGCATTGATTTCCTGGATGCGGTGAATGCTGTTCATTCACAGCTTGTTCACATGCATGATCATTGTTCCCGCACTGAATCTTGGGAAGCCTGACACTAAGCTCCCAGGAGACAGTGCGGCGCTGGGGAAAGGCAATAAACACGCTTACTCCCATGGGAGGAGAGACAGGAAGTGTCACAATAAAGTACAATATAAAGGTAATTACAGCGATAAAAAAAATTTCCGTGCGGCATTTGAACATCTATGCAATTAACTGAAGGGGGTAAGATTAAGTTAAAAATTTGCGTGGAAACCCGCTTTCAGTATGTCACAGTACATGTTGGCATTCATGGCTCCCTCAAAGAACTGTAGCTCCCCAGTGTCGGCAGGACTCATGCAGCCCCAGACCATGACACTCCCATCACCATGCTTGACTGTAGGCAAGACACACTTTGTACTCCTCACCTGGTTGCCGCCACACACACTTGACACCATCTGAACAAAATAAGTTTATCTTGGTCTCATCAGACCACAGGACATGGTTCCAGTAATCCATGTCCTTAGTCTGCTTGTCTTCACTAAATTGTTTGCGGGCTTTCTTGTGCATCTTTAGAAGAGGCTTCCTTCTGGGACGACAGCCATGTAGACCAATTCGATGCAGTGTGTGGTGTATGGTCTGAGCACTGACAGGCTGACCCCCCACCCCTTCAACCTCTGCAGCAATGCTGGCAGCACTCATACGTCTATTTCCCAAAGACAACCTCTGGATATGACGCTGGGCATGTACACTCAACTTCTTTGGTTGACCATGGCGAGGCATGTTAAACCGCTGTATGGTCTTGGCCACCGTGCTGCAGCTCAGTTTCAGAGACTTGGAAATCTTCTTATAGCCTAGGCCATCTCTATGTAGAGCAACAATTCTTTTTTTCTGATCTTCAGAGAGTTCTTTGCCATGAGCTGCCATGTTGAACTTCCAGTGACCAGTATGAGAGAGTGAGAGCGATAACACTAAATTTAACACACCGGCTCCCCATTCACATCTGAGACCTTGTAACACTAACGAGTCACAGGACACCGGGGAGGAAAAATGGCTAATTGGGCCCAATTTGGACATTTTCACTTAGGGGTGTACTCACTTTTGTTGCCAGCGGTTTAGACATTAATGGCTGTGTGCTGTGAGCTATTTTGAGGGGACAGCAAATTTACACTGTTAAACAAGCTGTACACTCACTACTTTACATTGTAGCAACGTGTCATCTCTTCAGTGTTGTCACATGAAAAGATATAACAAAATATTTACAAAATGTGAGGGGTGTACTCACTTTTGTGAGATACTGTACAGCTTAGCATAACACAACTTATTGCAGTTTTAGCTTTTATATATAGTAGGAGGGTTTACAATTTTTATCCAAAATATACTATTAACTATTAGGTGGTTTTACATGGGTGTTTCGGCTTTCATAAGAGCAGTGTGAATCACAAGTTTTTATAAAATGTTCAGCAAGTTTTTGCAAAATTTTCAGCAAGCTTTGAGCAGCTTTCGCCAAGCCTTTAAAGCGCCCTTGAGCTCCTGTTTGGAAATGTTATACATACTGTAGATCTTAAAGGGAGTGCTGATTTCCACTTTAAACAAGCTGCTAGCAGGCTTCATAGTTATATAGTAGGCAAGGTTGAAAAAAGACACAAGTCCATCAAGTCCAAACTATCTGTGTGATTGTCAGTATTACATTGTATTTTCCTGTATGTTGTGGTCGTTCAGGTGCTTATCTAATAGTTTTTTGAAATTATCGATGCTCCCCGCTGAAACCACTGCCTGTGGAAGGGAATTCCACACCCTTACCGCTCTTACAGTAAAGAACTCTCTACGCAGTTTAAGGTTAAACCACTTTTCTTCTAATTTTAGTGAATGGCCGCGTCTTATTAAATTAATAAAGAGAACACGTTCAGTGCTCGCAACCTTTCCTCATAACTAGGAACAAGCTATGACTAAGCACCCCATAGTGGTGTGAAACATGTCAGCTTTTCATTAATCCTGTGCCTCTGATGTCTTTGTACCAGAAGAATTTTTAAACCGTCTTTAATAAAGGTGTCAACAGAGTGCGGCCGTCCAGTCTTTTCTTCGATTCTTTCCTCATAACTAATGTCCACCAGACCCTTTATTAGCTTTGTTGCCCTTCTCTGGACTCTTTCCAGTTCCAGGACATCCTTCCTGAGGACTGGTGCCCAGAACTGGACCACATACTCCATGTGCGGCCGGACCAGACTCTTGTAGATTGGGAGAATTATCTTTTTATCTCTGGAGTTAATCCCCTTTTTAATGCATGCCAATATTCTGTTTGCTTTGCTTGCAGCAGCTTGGCATTGCATGCCATTGCAAAGCCTGTCATTTACTAGGACACCCAGGTCCTTTTCCATCCTAGATTCCCCCAGAGGTTCTCCCCCCAGTGAGTAGATTGCATTTATATTTTTGCATTATTTGACATTTTTACATTTTTCCACATTAAACCTCATTTGCCATGTAGTTGCCCAACCCATTCATTTCAGCAAGCTTTCAACAAACTTCAAGTAGCGCTGTCAAATTGCAGCCTTGCATGCAGCTGCTGTGTCCCAGTTGAAACAAACGGGACTGTCTGCATAGGGATGCTTGGAACATCTGTGCATCCCTGTGCAGACAAACAAGGCACTCATCTATGTGAATGAGGCCTTAAAGGACAGACAAATCAACCATGTGTATACACACAAACTCTATAAGTCGTGCACTTTTAGGGAATATATAGTTTGGGTGATCTTTTGCAAACTTTTATATGAATGTGAAAAATAGCAAAATTGGTTTGGTCACCTCAGGTGCAAAATGGATGGCAGTTTGAGGCAGTAAAAGGGTTAAGGAGGATAAACCCAAATGGTTATCTTTGTGTATCAACCCCACTGTGCTTAATTAAAAGTCTCCTCTAAAGGAATTTCCTTATACTGCCTTATTTGTGCATAATGATATGTATGGAAAATTCTAGCACAGAATATTCACAATTAATCCTTCGAGATACTCAAATTAACTCACAGTTCATAGTCTCGCCCAGAATTAGTTCCTTGCTGTCTTGCAGCTAATTGGAGAATAATTAGAGGACCAGTTAGGGATTGGGTCAGGATAACACAGAAAGAGGAATGTCAGTGAATGGAATAGCAGGGAGTTTTAAGGGATTAACTTGTGTAACTAGCACTAAGAGCACTGAAAGAGATTAAAGAAAACTATGTAAGTTATTTGTAAAGGCCATAACAACTTCATGGATACCAACTTCATAGATCTTCATTGTCTATCGTAGAAAGGGGTAACCTGGTGTAAAAAAGGGGTCTCTAGCTGCCATTATGTGTAACAAAATGACAAATGTTACCACTTGGTCTTTCAATGCTAGGATGAAATCTAGTATTACAGAAATAAATGATGTTCTCTATGCTAAATCTATGCTCTAGCACAAGGGTCTCCAAACTTTCCAAACAAAGGGCCAGTTTACTGTCCATTACAGTTTAGGGGGGCCAGACTGTGGCCAGTGCGAGTAGAAAATTTCCTAGTGTCAGAGGGAGTAAACAACACCACATCTTTAGTAGGAGAAATAACACCCTATCATTGGTGTCAGTGGAAGGAATATTGCCCCATCATTAGTATCAGAGGAAGGAATAGTGCCCCATCATTAGTATTAGTGGAAGGAAAAGTGCCCCATCATTAGTGTCAGTGGTAGGAATAGTGCCCCATCATTAATGTCAGTGGGAGGAATAATGCACCTATTGGTGGTGTCAGTGGGGGGGATTGTGCCCCATCATTGGTATCAGTAGAAAGAATAGTCCCCCTTGGTTGGTGTCAGTGGCAATAATTATGCCCCCATTGATGGTGTCAGTAGGAGGAATATTTCCCCAAGGGCCAGATAAGGGCAAGCAAAGGCCGCATCTGCCCCCCCCCCCCCCCCCCCGGGCCACAGTTTAGAGACCACTGCTCTAGCAGATAGCCAAGGGAGCTGAGTTGTACATATACTATAACGAAGTTGTAACATTCTAATAGGTTGCATTTCTGGCATCCTTTTAGAGCTGCAAGCTTTGTTAAGCCTCATTCCTTTTTTATGAGCATTTTGGCACTCCTTCACATTTGTTGTTGAGGCCCATCTCTTGGCAAACTCATACCCATCCCATTCTCCTACTCCCAACCCCTTCAGCCATTTTTCTTTAATAAAAGTTTACAAGTCCTTTTTTAATCACCTAAGTCCAGCATCATGTGACCTTCTTCACGTCTCTTCCAGGAGTGGCGTTGGACCTCTGGACAGGCAATGGGAAGTATCATGTCAGATAAGGGTACTCACCGAGGCTGAGATGCTGAGAGCGCACTCTACTCCTGGAGATGGTACAGGGAGTGAAGGGCACAAAGAGGCACGAGTCACCAGCAGGCTGGGCAGGTCTTGCGTGAAGGTCACCGGCAGGGAGACAGCTGTGCAGGGCTGGAAGATGCTGAAGCTCAAGAGGGCGGATGAACAGCTGATTCAACAACAGGCCGGGGGTCAAATACCGTTGACTAGTAAGAGTCTCTAGATAGGCAAAAACAGTCTAGCACAAAGGACTGTTAGCAGGTCTGTCAGCAGGCTGATGACTTAGTCCTGAAGATTGATAGCAAAGTCCGTAAAACAGGCCGAGGGTCAAACACAGGTAACTGGAAGCAAAGTCTGTGAGCAAGCCAGGGGTCGAGCACTGAAGACAGTAGCAAAGTCCAGGAGCAGGCTGAGGGTCAATCACTGGAGACAGGAAGCAATATCTGTAGACAGGCCGAGGGTCAAACACAGTAAGCAAGTGGAGAGGTCCGGGAGGCAAGCCGAGGGTCAGATGCAGGTAGAGATCAGAGCAGGTCAAGGTCAATCCGGGTCACAACAGGTAATCAAGAATCAGGATACAAGCAGGAAACACACGGGGAACTGAAAGACAAACCAGCAATCTGGTCATGGCACAGAGTGGCTTTTATAGGCCAGTGGGAGGCTCATGTTGTGTGTGCTATTGCGTACACGCATTCGCCATTCCGCTGAATCGCGCACACGCATTAGCCATTTCGCTGTATTGTGCCCAGGGATGCGCTGGAGTGCCGCTCTACTGCGCATGTGCGAAGGAAGGCAGCGATATTGGTGAGACTGGTGCTTGCCTGTTTCCTGACAGTGCCCCCCCCCCGAGGGACGCCCAATCTGGACAGTAAGCCCGGGTGTTTCTTGTGGAAGGCTTGGATTAAGCGTGGAGCGTGTAAATTACTTGAAGGTTCCCAAGAATTATCCTCAGGGGGTAGCCCTTCCATTTAATCAAGTACTGGAGCTGCTTGCCCTTCTTCCTGCAGTCAATTATAGCCTCTACCTCAAACTCATTCTCGCCATTGATTTTATCCGGAGGAGGAGATGGTCTTTTTCTTCCTGAAAAAGGGCTAGGAATCACCGGTTTCAGTAGGGATGCGTGAAACACAGGATGTATCCTATAGGAACTGGGTAAGGCTAATTCAAAAGCCACAGGGTTCACAATCCTTTTGACTTTGAAAGGGCCGATGAATTTCCGGGAAGGACAAGGTAGCCTAAGGTTGATGGCGGATAGCCAGACTTCATCCCCTACCTTGAAGTCTGGATTTTCCTTTTTTTCCTTGTCATAGTGTCTCTTGTACCTGTCCTGGGCATTCTGCATGGTTTCCTGAATTTTTTGGAGATTTGATTGGATGGAAGTCATGCGGTCTTGCACAGTCGGAACTGATATTTCAGGGAAGGAATTAGGAAGAAAGGTGGGATGAAACCCGAATTTGGACCAGAAAGGAGTTTGGTTAGTAGCTGAGTGTATGGAATTATTATAAGCAAACTCCGCATAGGGCAGGAGAGTGGACCAATCATCCTGGGAGCCGGAACAGAAGGAACGAAGATATTGTTCTAATGTTTGATTTGTCCTCTCCGTTTGGCCATTACTTTGAGGATGGTAAGCTGAAGACAGACTGACTTTAATTTCCAGCGCTTTGCAAAGCTCCCTCCAAAACTTAAAGGTGAATTGAACACCTCTATTGGAGACAATATAATTGGGTACCCCGTGAAGCCTTACTACTTCCTTGATGAACATATTAGCTGTATCCGGGGCAGAGGGAGTGCCCACCATGGGGAGAAAGTTTGTCATCTTAGAGAGGCGGTCAATAATGACAAAAATGGTAGAGAACCCTTCAGAGGGTGGTAATTCCACAATGAAGTCCATAGACACTTCCTTCCATGGTCGTTCCGGGATGGGCAGAGGTTTCAGTAGACCCCAAGACTTGGCATTTGGCCCCTTGTTTCGCTGACAGGAGATACATGAGGAGACGTAATCCTTGCAGTCCCGTCTCCAACCAGGCCACCAAAAGGAACGAGAGACTAGTTCAGTGGTCTTTAGAGCTCCAAAATGACCTGCCAGTTTGTGGTCATGAAAAGTCTCCAGGATCAGAGGTCTTACCTCAAGTGGGACAAAAAATGTATTCCAGGCCCAAAGTAAGTCATCCAGTTTCTTCAAAAAAGGCACCTCTGGCTCAGTACAGTGGGTGGAAGCTTGTTTAATGGCGGTTCTGAGGTCAGACTGGGTGATGAGGCAAAAATTCTGCGGGGAAAGGATGGTGCTAGGTTCTGTTATTTGAGGGGACTCTGGGAACATCCGGGAGAGTGCGTCCGCTTTCCCATTGTTGGAACAGGTCTGTAAGAAATGTAAAAATTGAATATGGAGAAGAAGAGTGCCCACCGAGCTTGTCGGGGATTTAGGCTCTTGGCTGTTCTGAGGTATTCCAAGTTCTTGTGGTCTGTGAAAATCATTATAATCTGATGCACCCTCCAACATATATCTCCATTCCTCCAAGGCAAACTTGATGGCTAATAACTCACGGTCTCCAACACTGTAATTTCTTTCAGGAGGGCTTAGTTTCTGGGGCTTGGGACACCGTCTCTGAGACAGAATAGCAACTGTAGCCACCTCTGAAGCGTCTACTTCCAATATGAAGGGTAGTGCGGGGTCTGGATGCTGCAGGATAGGTGCAGAAGTAAACAGGGCCTTCAACTCATCAAAAGCCTCTTGAGCTTCCTGGGACCACCGAAAATGATTTTGTTGGCGGGTCAGCTGGGTGATGGGCGAGACAATGGAAGAAAAATTTCAATAAAAATTAGCGAAGCCAATGAACCGCTGGACACCATTTTTATCTGCAGGGGCCGGCCATTCTTGAATTGCTTTAATCTTTTCCGGGTCCATTGTGACACCATCGGTGGAAATAATGAATCCTAGAAATTGAACAACAGTTTTTTCAAATTCACATTTCTCTGCTTTAAGGTAAAGTCCATGTTTTCTGAGGATAGTAAGAACTTTCTTTACATGAGTCTGGTGTAGTTCAATGGTAGCAGAGAAAAAAAGGATGTCATCTAGGTACACAATTACGAAATTATCAAGGTACTCTCGAAAAATGTCATTTACCAAGTATTGAAAGGTGGCCGGGGCATTGCATAACCCAAACAGCATCACCAAGTACTTAAAATGTCCGAATCTGGATCTGAAGGCGGTCTTCCACTCGTCACCAGCACGAATCCGGATGAGGATGTATGCACCACGTAAGTCTAATTTGGAAAAAAATTGTGCAGTTCGGAACCGCTGGAACAACTCTGGAATGAGTGGAAGCGGGTACCTGTTCTTCACTGTTATTTTATTGAGATCCCTGTAATCAACACAGGGTCTTAGAGAACCATCCTTTTTTTCGACAAAAAAGATGCCGGCTCCAGCCGGCGAGGAGGATGGGCGGATGAAGCCCTTTTCCAGATTCTCATCGATGTAAACCCGGAGGGCTTCCAATTCAGTCTCGGATAACGGAAATATGCGCCCATAAGGAATTTCAGAGCCGGGTAAAAGTTCAATAGGACAGTCGTAAGACCGGTGGGGTGGCAAACTGTCGGCTTTTTTCTTGTCAAAAACGTCCCTGAATTCAAGGTATACTGGAGGAACATGTTGCAGGTTGTTGGGTACCGGTTGCAGAGTCAAACAGGAAGCTGGAACTGGGTTTAGACAGTGTTGAGAACAGTAATCTGAGGAAAAAGAAATCTCTTTCTTGCTCCAATTAATCTGGGGATCGTGGGCCTGCGGCCAGGGAAGTCCCAAGATGATGGGGAACATTGGGGAGCAGATAATGTCAAAACACAAGAGTTCTTGATGGCCGGAATCTGTGGTGGTGAGGATGGGTCTAGTCTCTTGAGTGACGGGTCCTGAACAAGGTAGAGACCCATCAGCCAGGTGGACCTGGAGGCTTTGCTTCTTGTTCAAGAGAGGAATGCATAATCTTTGTGCTAGAGATGCATCTAGGAAGCAACTGCAAGCCACCGAATCAATTATGGCCAGAAGCCGGATTCCCTCTTCCGCCACCTGTAAGGAGACAGGAAGGATGACATGAGTTTGAGCAGGACCAGTGACCTGAGAGTTCATAGTAAACTGGGAGCGTAACTTACTGGGTTTCACGGGACAGTTGAGTAGGAAGTGTCCTGAACCCCCACAATATAGGCACAAATTGGCTTGCCGCCTCCGTTGTCTGTCATCTGGAGTGAGAGGAAATCGGACCAGTCCTAATTGCATGGGCTCACTCTTTGGAGCAGGAACAGCAGAAGGAGCTGGGGATGGAGGATAGGCTGAAGAAGGCTTGGGAAGCATCCAGCATCCGTAGGTCGGAAAGACTGAAAGCGCTCGAAGAGCCGTTCACGCATGCGCCTGTCCAGTTTGATGGCCAATTGGATTAACTCCTCCAGAGTAGTTGGAGTCTCTACCCGAGCCAGCTCATCCTCAAGAGTCTCAGAAAGACCCTGACGGTATTGGTACTTGACGGCAGCTTCGTTCCATGCTGTATCAGCCGACCATTTTCGGAAGTCAACCGTGTAGTCTTCTACTGGTCTTTTCCCTTGGGAGAGGGTGTGTAGGATGGCTTCGGCTGTGGCGGTGCGCTGGGGGTTGTCATACAATTGAGACATAGATTCAAAGAAAGAGTCCAGTGAGTTCAGTATAGGGCTTCTTTGCTCCATAAGGTTATGAGCCCAGGCCTGCAGCTCTTTGGATAGTAAGGAGATTGCGAATCCTACTTTTACAACTCATGTAGAGAAAGTTCTGGGTTGGAGGGCCAGGAACAAGGAGCAGGCGTTCTCGAAAGCTCTGAATTTCTTCCAGTTGCCAACAAATCGCTCAGATGTAGGAACCCTGGGTTCAGGGAGGGCCATTACCACGGTAGAGCTGGTCTGTGCCTGAGGCGAGGTGACCCCAGAAGAAGGTATAGGAGCTGCGGCAGCTGGAGCAGGCGACCCGGACAGATGCTGGAGACGACCCTCCATTTGGACATAACCCTCCTGCAATTTCTGGACGACTTGTGTGAGGGCTGAAACCTGCTGGCACAGGGCCTCAAGAGGAGAACCCGCTCTGTCGGCCTCTGACATGGCTGGTTTGTTCTGTCAGATAAGGGTACTCACCGAGGCCGAGATGCTGAGAGCGGTAACCTCTTGCGACTAAGCGCACTCCACTCCTGGAGATGGTAGAGGGAGTGAAGGGCACAAAGAGGCACGAGTCACCAGCAGGCTGGGCAGGGCTTGCGTAAAGGTCACCGGCAGGGAGACAGCTGTGCAGGGCTGGAAGATGCTGAAGCTCAAGAGGGAGGATGAACAGCTTGTCCAACAACAGGCCGGGGGTCAAACACTGCTGACTAGTAAGAGTCTCTAGATAGGCAAAAACAGTCTAGTGCAAAGGACTGTTAGCAGGTCTGTCAGCAGGCTGATGACTTAGTCCTGAAGATTGATAGCAAAGTCCGTAAAACAGGCCGAGGGTCAAACACAGGTAACTGGAAGCAAAGTCTGTGAGCAAGCCAGGGGTCGAGCACTGAAGACAGTAGCAAAGTCCAGGAGCAGGCTGAGGGACAGGAAGCAATATCCGTAGACAGGCCGAGGGTTAAACACAGTAAGCAAGTGGAGAGGTCCGGGAGGCAAGCCGAGGGTCAGATGCAGGTAGAGATCAGAGCCAAGGATCAGAGGTCAAGGTCAATCTGGGTCACAACAGGTAATCAAGAATCAGGATACAAGCAGGAAACACACGGGGAGCTGAAAGACAAACCAGCAATCTGGTCATGGCACAGAGTGGCTTTTATAGGCCAGTGGGAGGCTCATGTTGTGCGTGCTATTGCGTACTCGCGTTCGCCGTTCCGCTGAATTGCGCACGCGCATTAGCCATTTTGCTGTATTGTGCCCAGGGATGCGCCGGAGTGCCACTCTACTGAGCATGTGCGAAGGAAGGCAGCGATATTGGCGAGACTGGTGCTTGCCTCTTTCCTGACATATCACATGTCACCCAGGCAGTGATGTGGACACCCAAAGAAGGCACTTTCCACTCTGCTGTGAGGAACAGAAGAGTCAGGACCCTTTATGTCATGTGACCATGGAGTGGGGAAAATAATTATTTGATCCCCTGCAGATTTTGTAAGTTTGCCTACTTACAAAGAAATGAAGGGTCTAATTTTTTATCATAGGTGTATTTAAATGTTAGAGACAGAATATCAACCAAAAATCCAGAAAAAAAACACATGATGCAAATGTTATAAATTGAGTTGTAGTTCAGTGAGTAAAATAAGTATTTGACCCCCGAGCAAAACATGATTTAATACTTGGTGGAGAAACCCTTGTTGGAAAGCACATAGACATTTCTTGTAGTTGTTTACCAGGTTTGCACACATCTCAGGAGGGATTTTGGTCCACTTCTCTTTACAGATCTGCTCTAAATCCTTAAGGTTTCTTGGCTGTTGCTTGGCTACTCAAAGTTTCAGCTCCCTCCATAAATTTTCTATAGGATTAAGCTCTGGAGACTTAAGGTCATGGACTGGCTAGGCCACTCCATGACCTTAATGTACTTTATCTTGAGCCACTCCTTTGTTGCCTTGGTGGTATGTTTTGGGTCATTGTCATGGTAGAAGGCCCATCCACGACCCATCTTCAGAGTTCTGGCTGAGGAAAAAAGGTTCTCATCCAAGATTTTACAATACCTGGCCCTGTCCATTGGCCCCTCAATGTGGCAAAGTTGGCCTCTACCTTTAGAAGAGAAACAGCCCCAAAGCATAACGATTCCACCTCCGTGCTTGTTACTGTAGGTGTGATGTTCTTAGTGTCAAAGTCAGCATTTTTCCTCCCCCAAACGCGGCCAGTTGAGTAAATGCCAAAGAGCTCAATTTTGTCTCATCTGACCACAGCACTTTCTCCCAATCCTTCTCTGATTCATTTAGATCAGTGGTTCTCAACTCCTGTCCTCAGGACCCACTAACAGGCCAGGTTTGCACGATAACTGAAATACATCACAGGTGATATAATTTGCTGCTCAGTGATTGCAGTAGTCTAGTCTGCATCTCTCCAGGGTAATACTTAATATCTGGCCTGTTAGTGGGTCCTGAGGACAACAGTTGAGAACCACTGATTTAGATGTTCTTTGGCTAAGTTCAGATGGGCCTGTACATGTGCCTTCTTGAGGAGGGGGGCCTTGTGGGTGCTGTAGGATTTCAATCCATGGCAGCGTATTGTGTAACCATCGATTTGTTTGGTGACTATGGTCCCAACTACCTTGAGATCATTCATAAGCTCTTAGCCTAGTTTACACCACTGCAGTGCTTTCATGGGCATTTAAGAATCGTACAGCATGCTGCATTCTTCTGCAACAGAACACACTGTAATGCCCTGTACACACGGTCGGACTTTGTTCGGACATTCCGACAACAAAATCCATGGATTTTTTCTGACGGATGTTGGCTCAAACTTGTCTTGCATACACACGGTCACACAAAGTTGTCGGAAAATCCGATCGTTCTAAACGTGGTGACGTAAAACACGTACGTCGGGACTATAAACAGGGCAGTGGCCAATAGCTTTCATCTCTTTATTTATTCTGTGCATGCGTGGCACTTTGTCCGTCAGATTTGTGTACACACGATCGGAATTTCTGACAACAGATTTTGTTGTCGGAAAATTTTATATCCTGTGTGTCGGAAAATCCAATGGAAAATGTGTGATGGAGCCTACACACGGTCGGAATTTCCGACAACAAGGTCCTATCACACATTTTCCGTCGGAAAATCCGACCGTGTGTACGGGGCATTAGTGCAAGTAAATGCACAGCAAATGCACAAGAACATGTGTAAACACAACTTAGTATAAAAATTAATCGAATAAATGTAAAAAAAAATCTAAAAAAGCACCCCAAATGCACTAAAAACTCATGTTAATGCACTCAAAAAGTATTGTAAACGCATGTAAATGCACATGCAGAAACGCCCAATGAACACAGTGATTCGTGTTTCTGTTGTGAAATGTTCTGGGTAAATTGCTCCACAGTGCCTGCCTCCATTGAAGTCAGTGATGACTTGTTTTAAAGCTCTTTACATCTTGTTATGAATATGTAAATACTTCAAAACTCGCTTTGCTTTAGGTTCACTTTCAATTTCCTAGCAGAATAGATTTCCATATTTCAGACCATCCTAATGGTAAACCAACATCGTGTGCTAAAAACACATCTTCGCAGTGATGTTTCACACCCAATACTTCAATATAACTGGAGATTTTTAACCTATGCTTTTATTCATACAATATGCCTTCTGATTAATAATTTATTTTCTTAATTGACTTTCACTCAAATGTGTTGTACTCATAAAAGGTGTTCTGGAAATTTTAAAGAAAGAGGCACAAGATTTCCTGAACAGAACGGTATCTCAAAGACTTTTCATCTAAATATTTTGCAGCAGGTCTGCTACATTTAAAATACCTGATGACTTTTGACGAACTGGGTCTGCAGTCACTAGTACAACAATAAAAAATGTTATTAACCACATCAGCCCCAGAAGATTTGGCTGCTGAATGACCAGGCCATTTTTTTCGATTAGGCACTGCGTCACTTTAACTGACAATTGCGCGGTCGTGCGACGTTGCACCCAAACAAAATTGGCATCCTTTTTTTCCCACAAATAGAGCTTTCTTTTGGTGGTATTTGGTCATCTCTGTGGTTTGTATTTTTTGCGCTATAAACAAAAAAAGAGCCACAATTTTGAAAAAAACACAATATTTTGTACTTTTTGCTATAATAAATATCCCCATTTAAAAAAAAAAAAAACATTTTTTCACAGTTTAGGCCGATATGTATTCTTCTACATATATTTAGTAAAAAAAAAATGCAATAAGCGTATATTGATTGTTTGCGCAAAACGTATAGTGTCCACAAAAGAGGGGATATATTTATAGCATTTTTATTATTATTTTTTTTTACTAGTAATGGCGGCGATCTGCGATTTTTATCGGGACTGCCGATAAAATCGCAAATCATCACTGCCACCTAACAGTGCCCTTCAGTGCCATTTTTGGTACCATTGGCATTCATACAGCGATCAGTGCTATAAAAATGCAATGATTACTGTAAAAATGTCACTGGCAGGGAAGGGGTTAACCACTAGGGGGCAATCAAGGGGTTAACTGTGTTCCCTGTGTGTGTTTCTAACTGTAGGGGGAGGGGACTGACGTAGAGGAAATGACAGATTGTGATTCCTAGCTATTAGGAACTCACGATCTGTCTCTCCTCACAGAACAGGGATTTGTGTGTTTACAAACACACACACACGACCCTGTTCTGCTTCTCTTGTCCGCGATCGCTCCTGGTCAGCGGTCACGAGCATTGGCACCCCCATAGTGCAGCGGGCATGCGCTCTCCCACTTAAAGGAGCCGACGTATAGCTACGTCGGCTCCTTTAACAAACGACAGATTGCAAAAGATAGTAGGACAAACCCCAAAAAATTCTTCAAATATATTAATAGTAAAAAGGCCAGGTCTGAGCATGTAGGCCCTTTACAAAATAATCTAGAGTGGGTGACTGGGGACAAAGAGAAGGCAAATTTATTAAATACTTTTTTCAGCTCTGTGTATACAAAGGAGCTTGGGGGAGCTCATGTCCATAATGGGGGGTGGTAGTGACACAGCCCCGAATGATCCACAATGGCTCAAAAGTGATATGGTCCAGAATTATTTAGACAGAATAAAGGTGGATAAAGCACCTGGACCTGATGGCATCCACCCACGGGTCCTAAAAGAATTGAGCTCTGTAGTTTCAAAGCCATTGTATCTAATTTTTAGGGACTCATTAATGACGGGAACAGTGCCACTGGATTGGCGCAGGGCGAACGTGGTGCCTATATTTAAAAAGGGGTCAAAGTCGTTACTAAGTAACTACAGACCATTTAATAAAAGACCACATAGACGAGTTCTTACTGGAAAAAAACATTTTAAGCAACAGACAGCATGGATTCATGAAAGACAGAAGTTGTCAGACAAACCTGATTTCTTTTTTGAAGAGGTAAGTAAAACCTTGGACAGAGGGGTGGCTGTGGATGTGGTATACTTGGATTTTGCAAAAGCGTTCGACACAGTTCCCCACACACGGCTCATGTGTAAGGTAAAGTCTACAGGCTTGGAAATATCAGTTTGTAAATGGATAGAAAACTGGCTAAAAGATAGAATTCAGAGAGTAGTGGTTAATGATTCTTACTCTGAATGGTCTAAGGTTATCAGTGGTGTACCCCAAGGTTCAGTGCTGGGACCCTTACTTTTTAATATCTTTATAAATGATATAGGGGCTGGGATCAAAAGTAACATTTCTGTCTTTGCAGATGACACCAAGCTATGCAGTGGAATAATGTCCTTACAGGATGTCTCCAATTTACAAGCCGACCTCAATGCACTGTCTGATTGGGCGACTATGTGGCAGATGAGGTTTAATGTTGATAAATGTAAAGTTATGCACTTGGGGGCTAAGAATATGCATGCATCATACATGCTAGGGGGAGTACAACTGGGGGAATCTGTGGTGGAGAAGGATCTGGGGGTTTTGTTAGATCATAAGCTCAATAATAGCATGCAATGACAAGCTGCGGTTTCCAAAGCGATCAAAGTCCTTTCTTGTATTAAGAGAGGTATGGACTAGAGAGAGAGAGATATAATTTTGCCCTCTACAAATCATTAGTAAGACCTCATCTGGAATATGCAGTTCAGTTTTGGGCACCAGTTCTCAAAAAGGATATCGGGGAACTGGAGAAAGTGCAGAGAAGGGCAACCAAACTGATAAGAGGCATGGAGGAGCTCAGCTATGAGGAAAGATTAGAGGAACTGAATTTATTCACTCTTGAGAAGAGGAGAATAAGGGGGGATATGATCAACATGTTCAAATATATAAGGGGTCCATATAGTGATCTTGGTGTTGAGTTATTCTCTTTACGGTCAACCCAGAGGACACGGGGGCACTCTTTACGTCTAGAGGAAAAGAGATTTCATCTCCAAATACGCAAAGGTTTCTTCACAGTAAGAGCTGTGAAAATGTGGAATAGACTCCCGACAGAGGTGGTTCTGGCCAGCTCAGTAGATTGCTTTAAGAAAGGCCTGGATACTTTCCTAAATGTACATAATATAACTGGGTACTAACATTTATAGGTAAAGTTGATCCAGGGAAAATCCGATTGCCTCTTGGGGGATCAGGAAGGAATTTTTTCCCCTGCTGTAGCAAATTAGAGCATGCTCTGTTGGGGTTTTTTGCCTTCCTCTGGATCAACTGAGGGTATACAATTGGGTATATTGGATTGTATGATATTTTTTATTTTATTTATTGTTTTTAAGGTTGAACTGGATGGACTTGTGTCTTTTTTCAACCTGACTAACTATGTAACTATGTAACTATGTATCGTGAGACCGTGCCGACCTGCCGCAGTATAATGACGGTGGCTGGTCGGCAAGTGGTTAATGTAGCATCTTCCTAGATAGTTGCTAGGTATAGAAAGATAGAATTAGTATGTGTTTTGATACATTTGGTACATTTAGTTGCCACACTGTAGTAAGTGTGGCTGTAATTGTTTGTTAGGTACAAGCATGATTTGCTCACTGTACTCAGTGAAGCTGCAGTCTGCTAGTCAGGTCTGCTCAGTGTGCTCAGCTGCTGCCAGTCTGTGTGATAGCTTGCCCTATATCCAGGGAACTTGAGAAGTTTCTGAATGATAGGTGTGGAGCTATGCAGATGGCAGCATGAATATGGATACAGCCTATCCCAGAGAGGCAGACTCTGATGGCATGCTGGGAGACTGTATATATTCTGTGAACACATTGAGCTCGGGGACTTTTCCCTGGAGAGGATTAGCGCAGCCTGGAGGGCATGCTATCCTCCCAGGCAATGCTGCTATGTCTGCTGTCATGAGGTCTTAAGTGGGCAACCTGAGGGCCTGGGTGCAACCAGCTGTCCTTGGGCCTTGTGTGCGTACAGATGATTCTGTTAGATCTTGGGGACCTTTGTGCTTTTACCACCCCTCTGGTGCTTGAGAGAGTCAGCTGTGGGTTTAGTTAAAGGGGACACCGGCTGGTGTCCAAAAAATCTTTGTCCAGATAATCTTCTACCCAAAGCGAAGTTCCACACTTTTTTTCGTTTATTAAAAGTCAGCAGCTACAAGAAGTGTAGCTGCTGACTATTAATAAACAGACACTTACCTGTCCCATGGTCCATCGATGTGGGGGCCCGGAGCCTCGCTCCTCTCCCCCTCCTCTCTGTAGGCGCCATCATAGCAACTGTGGGCACCCGGCGCAATGCGCTCTGCTAGTGGCCAGGCAAACCTCTGGAACCTGTGACGTGTCCCAGAAGATTGCAGAGAGGGAGGGGGAGAGGAGGAGTCGCCTAGGTGGCCAAGAGCAGGAAGAAGGAAGTGGGACAGAAAGTCCCACTCTAAACTAGGACACAACCCCCCCCCAAAAAAAATGACATGCCAAATGTCATTACAGAAGTAGTGATACATTCAGAAAAAAAATCAGTGTATCCCAGTACTTCCTAACAACATTTAAAGTAGGTGTAAACCCAATAATATAAGTTTTAATAACTATATAATTTTAAAAGACATTTTTATTCAATGTACAGTAAAATAATATCGGTGATCCTGCCATCAAGGTCCCTGTTTAGGCATTTCCTGTTGAAAGCTACATTCACAAGGGCAACTAGCACTAGTGTATGGGCGTCCGCAGAACTTTATTCGGGGGGGCATCATTTTAGGGTCACCCATGCGCCGCCCCTTTCGACAATGTCATTATCACATTGTCCTGGTCAGAGACAGCAGACGTAGTATAGTCTCTAGAATAAATAATGGATAATGGCCGACAGGCCCTCTTACCAGACCCAGCGAAAATACAGCAGTGATTCCTCCAGCTGGACAATCGCTCACTCTGGGTTCCCCGGGGGCGATTCTGGTCAGTAGTGTAGCATGTCTGTACCCTGTCAGTGGCTCAGTCTTTCTCTCTCTGGTGGCACTGGGCAGCGTGGCTCTCTCTCTGGCGCTGGGTAGCGTTGCACTCTCTGGTGCTGGGTAGTGTGGCTTTCTCTCTGGTGGCGCTGGGTAGCGTGGCTCTGTCTGGTGGCACAGGGTAGCGTGGCTCTCTGTGGTGGCGCTGGGTAGCATGGTTCTCTCTGGTGGGGCTGGGCAGAGTGGCTCTTTCTTTGTCCTGTAGCACTCACTCCCTCAGTTTTTTTCCAGGCTGCAGTCTCTCAATCACTTTCTTGATCGAGCTGTAGCCTCCTACCTGTGGAAAATGGGGCCGCCAATCTTCCAGACTATATGTCCTATGATGCTCTCCTCTCCTAGTCTCCTTGGATTGGCCCTCAGTTATGGCCAATGAGGAAGGAACGGAGCAGGCAGGAAGCTGGGCGGAGAACCTGGTGAGAGCCGCCATCTCTTCTCCCTGACAGGCGAGAGGGGGAAACCTCTGACAGCCCTCAGCTCGCCTTTCTCCTGACACAGCACCACCGAGTTCTCTGCTGGACTGAGCAGGGAGAAGAGCCCTCAGTCACACTACTCTGATGGGGGGGCTTGACAGCACCTTGATGGTGTCACCCCGCTGGCTGCCCATGATGCCACTGTGCTGAATGTGCCAATCCAATCCCTGATTCCGGGTGGGGGGCACTTGTCCCCCCCTTGCCCCTACCTGCAGATGCCCATGCACCAGTGCCAATGACAGTAGCATTAATCACTGATTCCTGCAGCTGTTTTTGGTACCTGCGAGTGGCTAGCTGCGGCCGCCAAACCTGTACACTTTAATTTTGGGTTGATGGTAGCCGCAGCTATGACAGAGACCTGCAGTGATCTCTGCTGGATGTACTTTGTGGGCACACTGAATAGGCGCGGCCCCTGACGACCTGTCATTAAAGTATACAGGCTCAGCGGCCGCAACTAGCCCAGCAGCAGGAATCAGCAATTTTCACTGGACCAAATCTCCTCTGTGTATTGTAGCCTTAGGAAGACATCTGTCTCAAAATCCACTCCTGCCATGTCACCCAGTCACATGTGCTCACAATAGAAATAACAAGCAATCATGCAGGCACACATTGCACAGTCACGTTCACTAGAGCATGTGCACAAAAACATAAAGTCTCTGCAAAGAAGCTGGAGGAGATCAAGAACTCTGAGATGCAAAGAAGGGTAAAAAAAATGAAAACGGGTATTTTATTTTTTTCATTTCAAAAAAAGGCAATTGTTTATGATACACAGTAGAATACTAAAGGTAATCAAATTAAAGTTTAGATCTACTTTAATCTGAGCAGTGAACTACAAAAGAATTTTTTAAATGATCACACATTAAAAAAAAAAAAATACAAAAAAATCAACTGTCTTAACATTACCAGAAAAGACATGAGTCTTATTTACTGGACAGTGCCAGGAGTTAAGTGCACACTAAAGTAACCCAAACCAACAAATCAAAATTCTGTTGTCTTAACATTTTCTAGGATTACAAGGAATATCATGCTTGCACTTAACACTTTTATACTGTTTATTTATTAAGGCTAATACTAGACATGTGCAGTTCGTTTTAGCTCTAACTAATAACTAACTAATAATAACTTAACTGTTACTAACTATTAAATTATAGGTATTGGAATTTCCTTTCAAATTTGGCTGTTAGTGAACGTAACAAATACAAACTTAACTGAAGTTCCGAATTATCCAAAATAATGAATGCCGTATCTAAACAAATGAAACGTAACAAATTAATAATAATAAATAACACAAACTTTTTATTATTATTATTTATTATCAATTTGTTCCATTCCATTTGTTTCGATGCAGAATTCGTTATTTCGGATAATTCGTAACTTTGGATAAATTTGTATTTGTTACGTTCACTAACAGCCAAATTTGAAAGGAAATTTCAATACCTATAATTTAATAGTTAGTTAATATTAGTTAGTTAATTAGTTATTCTTTCGAATTTTCAGATTTTGTTTCTTATTTTTGGATTTTTGAATTTACGAATCTTCGAATTTACAACTTATGGTCATATGACCCAAAAAACTAAAAGAAAAAATAAACTGCATGAGATAAAATGGTTTGTTGCAAACCTCATTAACATAAAATATAAAAGTTATATAATTCCAAACGTTACACATTTTATTGCAACATAACATGATTTCATAGATGGTTTATTTGCAACAAACGTATTGGTGCATTAAATATTGTTATTATTATTATATAGGATTTTTTATGACACCAGCAGTTTGTGCAGCACTTTATAATAAAGAGGGACAATGTAGTTACAATACAAGACAAAATAGTTAGGGGGGTCCTGCTCCTGAGAGCTTACAATCTAAAGGGAAAGGTAAGTAATATAAAAGTCATCAATAATTTCAGTATATTATGAACCAAACCATAAACAACAGGATATACACAACGAACATTATATGTGACAAAAATTGAGTGTTAAAGCAAAACGTAAGTAAACAAACCATACTACAGTAAGAGTAACATTTTGTCCATGGGGACACAGATCTGTAAAGTGAATTTGTGTCGGTGAAATTTATTCACCCAGACGTTTTGCCATTTTCCATAATTCCTATAGAGGATATGTGAGTTTTCTTTTTTTTTGTAATATCATTGATTTTGAAAAGGTGTTATAGCTGCAGCCAGTTTAGAGCGATTGACCAGAAAGTTGCAAGGTTAATGAGTAAGTGACTGAGTGTTAAAATATATATCTAAAGCCAACTTCTTTTTGTTTTAGATAAAGTAGGGAAGGGTTAAAACTCATCTCATACTTATTTTTCTTATTTTATTGGATAAAAAGAAAGGAGCAGCTGATGTCCAGAGAAATGCAACTTCTAAAGTATTGTCCATAGACATATTATTTATTAAAAAGTAGCAACATGTAAATCAAGCCAACGTGTTTTGGGGGAATAGACTCCCCCTTCTTCAGGGCGGTTGCTGCGTACTATTTAATAGGAACAATTCCCATAAATGGTTATGTTAGATCAAGGTTTCAGAAACCAGGATGGCAGGACGCAAGCTTTAGTTCCTTTATTTTCTGTACTGTATACACAACAAGAGGTTAGAGGAAATCTCTCCGCCTGTCACCAGAACAAGTGTCCCCATTTGAAGACTTCCCCGCTATTCCTATGCCAGTGACAACTCTCAATCTTGGAATTGAAGTCCCAAGGAAAATTACCATTATAGAGAAGTACCAGCATAGAGAGGATGAATCTAGCCAGCAATGATACAAATAGAGGTACAACGCTGACAAAGGTTCTAGCCCTTTCATATTCTATTCAAAATTAAATGAATGTTTTGGATTTAGATACACTTTATGTTTGAGCTGATGTACCATCATGAAGCAAGAGTGTTGTTAGTGGGCTTAAACAATATACACTGATGAACCATAACATTATGATCACCCACTATAACCCGTCGAAGCATGGATGCCACTAGATCTCTGAAGATATGCTCTGGTATCTGGCACCAAGCCATAAGTCGCAAAGTGGGGCCTCCATGGATTTGACTTTTTTTTTCTATGACATCCTATAGATGCTTGATGGGATTGGAAGTCAACACCTCCAACTTGTTGTTCCTCAAACCACTTTTGAATTCATCAGACTAAGTCAACTTCTTTCATTGCTTCGTGGTCCCGTTTTGATGTTCACATGCCCGTTGTAGGCACTTTTGGCTGTGGACACGGGTCACCATGAACACCCTGACCAGTCTGTGCGGGCCCATACGCAACAAAATGCGATGCACTGTGTGTTCTGACACCCTTCTATCTCTTCTATCAGCTCTTCTATTAGAACCAGAACCAGCATTAGCTTTTTTAGCTCTTCTATTGGATCTGACTACACGGGCCTGCCTTTGCTTCCTACACGCACAAATAAGCATTGTTCGCCCATGACCTTCTCAGCGGTTTGCTGGTTTTCCTTCCTTGGACCTCTTGGTAAGTCCTGGCTACTGCAGACTGGGAACATCCCACAAGAGCTGCAGTTTTGGAGTTGCTCTGACCCAGTTGTCTAGCCATTACAATTTGGCCCTTGTCAAAGTCGATCAATTCCTTACAATTGCCCACTTTTTTTCTGCTTTCAACACATCAGTTTAAGAGTCAACATGTTCACGTGTTGCCCAATATATCCCACCCACTCTCAGATGTCATTATAACAAGATAATCAATGTTATTCACTTTACCTATCAGTGGTAATAATGTTATCGCTGATCGGTATAATGACACCATTTGATTAATGAAGATGTAAATTTCCTTCCAAAACATTTGGACTAGTGAGATATCCCACCATATAATCAAAAGGTTTTCCCTGCTTTCAACATCTCTAGAAATATCTGGACCAGCAATGTGAATGGAAAGTGTGTGTTCGGTCCAATATGAGGTACCTTTTATATGTGATCCTTTTAACCTTGGCATTCCTGACAGACCTTCATTTGGAATCAGAATATTTTGTCCAGGGCTATCGGAGATCCGAGATCAGATTTTCACACAAGGATATACAATATAAGGATATACAAGGTTTAGGAGTGTGTCTATGGGAATGTATGACCATTCTTACAGAATCCCATTTGTGAGGTCAGGCACTGATGTAGACGAGAAGGTCTGGCTCCCAGTCTCCGCTCTAATTCATTCCAAAGGTATTCTATTGGGTTAAAGTCAGAATTCTGTGAAGGCCAATCAAGTTCCTCCATCACAAGGAGGTCCATAAAGACATGGATGAGCAAGTTTCGGGTGGAGGAACTTGACTGGCCTGCACAGAGTCTTGACCTCAACCCGATAGAATGCCTTTGGGATAAATTAGAGCGGAGACTGCAAGCCAGGCCTTCTTGTCCACATCAGTGCCTGACCCCACAAATGCGCTTCTGGAAGAATGGGCAAACATTCCCATAGACACACTCCTAAACCTTGTGGACAGACTTTCCTGAAGCTGTTATAGCTACAAAGTGTGGGCCAATTCAATATTGAACCCTATGGACTAAGACTGGGATGCCATTAAAGTTCATGTGCGTTTAAAGGCAGGCGTCCCAATACTTTTGGTAATATAGTGTATATATGTAGTTCAGTTACTAAGTTCATACAGTAGGTATAGAGAAGTGAGATAAAGTTTTAATCCCCTTGGAATTTTTACAATAAATTATGAAGGGTATACCAGGTAAGTCTTTGGGATCTTATAGGGGCAGATGTAATAAGTTGCTCAAAGTGGTTGTAATTCCGGGAGCGATGTCGCCGGCCGGAGCGGTGTACGAGGACCACTGCAGGGGGGCTTCAGTCTAAGGTAAGTAATTCATAATGAGCTAGTATGCTATGCATACAACCATGTTTACAACCTCTTTAATCTGTATATTTCTTAGTGCTCCAAAAAGGAGCATCTGTGTTAAAGAAAATGAGGAACACATCTCTAGTATTTTCCTGGGAATTTCTATCTGCTTTTCAGAAGACAGATCCATTTTAGTTTAAAAAGTATATTGTTAATAAAAATGGCTGCTAATCATCATGAACACAGCAGTTCCTGTGATAATTTATATCAATACAATAAAACAATTTCTTTCTATGGTAATTATACAAAACCAATTAGTCAGACATGCTACAAATGGGAGCTGATTTCCCCGGTTTACGTAATATCCTTTACATTATGCTGTCCAGACATCTGTGCTTTCTATGAAAAAAAAATGTATTCTGCAGGCCCCTAATTAAACCTTCTTGCACATAATGCATTTTTCATTAGCATCAGCATTGTGGTCTGGTTGAAGTCCCTTCTGTCTGACTTAAAGCAAACCTGTGGCTGGATCACTCCCTGAGCGAACACAAGGCCTTCAACTGCTCCAGGGCTTGTTATTTGAATCATTTGTTTTTGACTCTATATCTTAGGTGTAAAGTTTTTGTTCTGAAAATGCTCTAATGTCAGGCCATTATATTGACATTCTATTTTTAAAATTGATATGATAAAATCTGTACTGTTGTGAACTTACTTTGAACAGTCAGGAAGCTCAGCCAGTCTTTGGCCCCATTCACACTTGGGCTGAATGTCTATGATTGTCCTTCGAGTGTCGAGTTTCAGGTGTTTTTTGAGCGTTTGACTGGGTGATTTGAGGAGGCTAAAGCCAGCCATAGACTGTTGGAATCGTGCCAGTTTAGCAGGGACCGGACGAGATTTGAGCCATGTATGGGTAGGCTGATTGTACCCAAGTTGATCACTGAGAAGTCGCCCAAGTTGATCACTGAGTTTTCTCCAAGCAGTGATGGCTCCCTGTGCCCCCCCAAGAACACAATAGCTCCGCAAGAGGGATTCCACAATCAACACTGATCGGCCCCTTACTCGGATCTGTGATCACCCGAGTCTCAGTGACTCGGTGATCACAGGGCGCACGGGGACCGTGCAAGGGGGAGGACGTCATATGACGGCCACCCGGAAATTCAGGTCTGCGCTGTGGCCGTCATTTGGCTATAGCGCGGACGCCAAGTGGTTAAAAAATATCTGACACTAGGTCCACTTCCATTGAGGTATACGGGTTAGGGAAAGGTTGCACTCTATCGCGAATTTGCATGCAGAAACACGTATTTCTGCACATGTACCAGAAATGTGCAGGTGAGAATGGGCCTTAAATGGTTTGTCTCAACCCTAGAACTGCCACTTTTGCTGGAAAGCCTGGTCTGGTAAAATAAATTGAAAAATAACAGACTTACTGGTAGGATTGCCACCTTTTCTTCAAGCCAAACCCGAATACTTTAGCGGCCGGGGACATCTTTGGGTGTCCCAAGGAGAGTAGTAATGCGGTGCGCATGGCATGCCGAGATTGAACAGTGGGTGTGGCCAAATTGCTCTTGCTGACATAATCTCCCTACCCCCCCGCCCCCCCCCCAGTGATATCGAACTTGCCCCTAGACAGCCACGTGCAGCTCCTTGATGGCAACGGATTTGTGTGTGACTATCTAGGTTACTTGGGAGCAACAGCCTGGTCTGAATAATGTGTCTGGGTTTCAGGCGGACTGTCCGGGTGAATCCCGGACAGGTGGCAGCTCTACTTACTGTTCAGATCACCAGGTGAAAATAAAGGGAAAAAAAGCCTAAAAAAATAAAATGAATAAAGCCACATCGAAGAATTGGCAAACTGCAATATTATGTTGTTAAAAATAAAGTACTGCTTGTTATCGACCTTTATGTGTTTAGCAATGGCTTGATAGTCTCAAAATAAGTTCTGAATAAGAAGCATTACCCTATGGCCACCCTAAAGCATGTCATGCCTTATGTTCTCTCACATGAACATTTACTTCCATTTATAATCTATAACTGGAGACAACATTGCTGCAATCCGATCTGTTTGATCTGTTTAAATGGGCTGCAGCTGAGTGGGTGTAGAGGAAGGGGTGAAAGGTCGGTAGATATCAATAATTAAAAACAAGGACAGCTGTGTAGTTTCTGTGTTGTAGAATTTATTCTCAGGATCTCCTGAGCAGTGAAAGCTTAGTGTTTTCCTTTGTTTAGGCCTCGGGGCTGACATGGAAGTGAAGGAAGAAGTCAATTCTATCAGTCACAGCACCGTGCATTAGATGGTTGCAGTCTCTGGCTATAGTCATGCCTTCTTCATTCAAGTGTATTCAGGACATATTCAGTCTACCTAGGCAGATGTTCTTCCGTATTATGCCTATATTATTAAATGAACAAGTAAAAATAAAAATGAACTGTAAGGCAGCAAAATTTAAAAGCATTGCCGATATATATACTAACAAAAATGTAAATACAAAACATGTCTTAAAAAGAAAAGGGGGGGGGGGGGACTCGATGGACCACTCTGTCTTTTTTCTGCCATCACTTTTCTATGTTTCTATGTTGATCAGTAATAACATTATATAAGCTAACAGGTAAAGTGAATAACACAGATTATCTTGTTACAATAGTATTTGAAAGTGGATGGGATATACTAAGCAGAAAGTGAACATATTGCCCCTGAAGTTGTCATCTTGAAAGTAGAATAAAATGGGCAAATGTAAGGATTTGAGCGACTTTGACAAGGACCAGATTGTAATGGCTAGACAACTGGGTCAGAGCAACTCCAAAACTTCAGCTCTTGTGGGATGTTCCCAGTCTGCAGTGGTCAGGACCTTCCAAAAGTGGTTCAAGGAAGGAAAACCAGTGACTGGGTCATGGCTTGCTAAGGTTCATTAATGCACATGTGGAGTGAAGGCGTAGCCGCAGACGAGTCAGGGTGTTCATACTGACCTGTGTCCACAGCCAAAAGCACCTACAACAAGCACATGAGCATCAGAACCGGACCACAGAGCAATGGGCAGCACAATGGCTTAGTAGTTGACACTTCCGCCTGTCAGCACCAGGGTCATTGGTTCAAATCCCAACCACGCCACTACCTGAGTGGAGTTTGCATGTTCTCCCTGTGTCTGCGTGAGTTTCCTTACACGCTACAAATACATGCTGGTAGATTAATTAGCTCTTGTCTGATTTAGTCCTAGTATATGTATGAATGTGAGTTAGGGCCCTTAGATTGTAAGTTCCTTGAGGGCAGGGACTAATGTAAATGTATAATACATATGTAAAGCACTGCATAAATTGACAGCGCTACATACGTACCTAAAATAAAATAAATAAATGGAAGAAGTTGGTTTTGTCTGATGCTGCTGCTGTGCTATGCTGCCTGTATACAACATTCTGTGAACCATCAGAGTTGTAAAACCCAATGGTTTAGCAGTTTGGCTCATTGGATTTTTCCTGAGCCATCTGGAGATTACCTCTTCGAATTAAAAAAAGGGACTCTTCTTTGCCCACTCTGGTTATCTCAACAGTTGTGCTGTTGTGGCGTCCTGACCCCCTAGCTCTATTTGGAGGGACATCTGAATGGTGACAGCAGATATCCTGGGTTTTTAATATGGTGGCTTTTTTCCTCTTGCACATCTGTCACAGATGAGTTGTTCCAATTCAGATTTAGGCATCTCTGAAGAAGAGTCTCAAAACCCTGTCTTGAAACGTGTCAGGTTTTTCTTTCACATCATGTGGATGGCTGGGTGCATGTGTCGCTTACCTGGGGAAGAGATGACACCCAGATGCACTATGGGAAGAAGGAAAGCCGGTAGAGGCAGTGATTTGCTACTGACAGCTTGGTGCCAGCTACCACAGCATACCTACAGAGGTCTAGTGATGTCCATGCCTTGATGGATCTGGGCTGTTCTGGCAGCAAAAGGGGGACCTACTTAAAATTAGGTGGGTGGTCATGTTATGGTGGGTGGTCATAATGTTATGACTAACCATTGTGTAAATGAATGCAGCAGTTTACTCTAATGATCAAAACATATTTGATAGGGTAATCATGTTATGTGGCAGTACTATAGTGCAGTGCACAGGACCACTGCAGGATCTCTGTATTCAGTAGAGTAATTTGCTTATGTGTCCCATAGGCCACTGGAAGTGGGTTGCCCATATGATGATTGTTTCTTCCATCTCCACAGTCCTGTACCCCTTGTATGGTTTACACAAAATTTAAAGATGAATGCGATTTTTGCAGCCTGCATCCTTTCCAGCTGGAGTGTAGGCTAAGTCAAGCTTTTCTTATTTTCTAATAATGAGTTTCACTGAGGCAGAACCCCTCAAAGAATCTGCTAACAGGATAAAAATAATTTTCATAGCATTATGGTAGGACAACAGTATGTGAGGTGTATGGTACATAAATAAGCATGCTGATGTGTAAAAGAAAAGCTAAATATCTTCATATTTCACAGCTTGTATGTTAGCCCGTATAATGGCGATATTACTGCCATAGCAGCTCATTTGGCCAACAATCTCCCAACCATAAATGATGGCTGTGCGCTATAAACAGAAGACATTTAGCAGGGCCGATCCTAGGGTCACAGATGCCTGGGTGCAGAAATAATCCTGGCGCCCCCACATGGGTGTGGTCATCTTACTAACTCCTCCCCTTTACAAATGTTTCTATGGCAATGAGTCCAGCCACTACTAGTAAAAAAAAAAAATTATCCCATAGTTTGTAGACGTTATAACTTTTGCGCAAACTAATCAATATACGCTTATTGGGAGTTGTTGTCCTCCACTTGTTGGGTGTGGGTGACACATACTCATCTCTGAAAAGTTCATGCTGACACTTGCAGTCCTTCACTTTTGGGAGGGTCACATCCCCCAAAAGTGACAGACTACAAGTCCCAGCATGTACCCCTCAGAGCTGAGGATGTGACACCCCCACCCCCAAATAGTGGAGGACAAGTCCCAACATGAGCCCCTGAGATTTAGGAATGTGATCCCCCCAAAAGTGAAGGACTACAAGTCCCAGCATGAACCCCTGAGATCTAAGTATGTGACCCCTTAAATTTCACGGGTTCATGCTGTGACCTGTAGTCTTTCACTAGTTGGGGGGCCAAGGGGACACCTCTTCAGCTCTGAGGGGTTCATGCTGGGATAGTGGGACCTGTAGTCCTTTCCTAGTTGGCGGGGCGGGATGTGATACATCCTCAGCTCTGAGGGGCTAATGCTGGGACTTGTAGTCCTTCACTTTTGGGGGGTCACATCCTCAACAGTGAGGGACTACAAGTCCCAATATGAATTCCTGAAATCCATCTCCTCCCATCCCTATGCAGGTGTCATCTACTGCCAGCTCATGCTTCCTAATGACACACACAAATGTTTTAATTCATCCGCCTTACCTCAGACAGGTGCAGGTCGACTCTTCAGACATGCTCTAATCCCCCTTCTCTCAGGCTCTGAGAGGCACATGCAGCCATGCTGGAGAAGATGGAAGGAGGAGGTGGGTGGAGCCAAAATTCACTAGGCAAGGAGGAAGAAGAAGTTAAATCTGAATGCTGGGGCCTCGGCCTCGCTCTCCTCCTCGTGATGTCATTGGTTGCTAGGCGGCAGGCAGTCCTAGCAACCATTGCGGGCAGTAGAGGCCAGCGGGGCAACAAGAGGGTCTCGGCTGGCCAGAACAAATACTGAAGCACTGTGTGAGTAAATCAGAGCCGCTGCTGCTGAATATGAGTGCCACTTGAGCCCCTCTGCCTCAGCATGGGGCGCCTGGGCATGGTGCACTCTGTGCACCCGCCCAGGATCGGCCCCGACATTTAGTACAAGCTGTGCTGGTTGTACTGGTGATGCTGCCTGCCATTGATCTAATTTCTATGTGGCCCTCTTTAAAACTTTGTGTGTGGCTGTAGTTCTTTTACCACAAAAACATGCATTTGGGTTACATTTTTCCTGTCAGTCTGTGTTCCCTACTAGAAGCTTCAATAGTAGATAACAAAATAATAATAAAAAAAAAAACGCTGCTTTATTCTGTACATCATACAATGTGAAGACACAGCTAATAAAAGGTAGGTAACAGTTATGTTTGGACCACCTGACTTCTTGGGCCCAGAAGTAGTAGTCTGCACACTCCACACTATGTAGGTCCAAAATGTACACGTGCACTTTGGTGAAATCTGTGGTTTTTGTCTGCTCATAACACCATAACATCCATTTTCACATCAAGATTCTCTGAAATAATTGTAAATATTCATCTCCCGGAATAACGCAATGAATAGTGTTACACGAGGAGCAAGCATGAGAATCTGGCGCTTATATAAGACACGAAGCACAAAAACAGGCTATCATACTGCCTTTGGCGCTTTAAACCACCCATGTTCCACTACCTCAGCTGCTGCCAGTATCTAGGTCAATGAGAAGAAAAAGCTCTTCTGTACTTTCTGTCTTGTACTGATAGTATTCAGAATCCTTCGTGTTCCTAACAAGGAGAGACAGCCTAACATTTATTTAGACAACACAGTCATAACCTAACAGGCTCTTCTTGACATCTATGGACCTATATTGCTCTTGGCCACTAAACTCAAAACTCAATCTGTTTTACATAAAAGGCAGTACTGTGACACCACTGATATGTATCACATTGTATTAAACTTGTGTTTTAATTCAACCCCCCCCCCCCCAAAAAAAAAAAACCCTTATTTTTGTTTAGTCATTTCAAGTTTGAATTTTCCATTTCAGTTTGTGACCAATAGCAGAGTCCTGCCACCTTAGATACATTTCTTTAGGCTTTAGGCTGTTTGAAGCAGTCGTGGAGGCTCTAGTGTAGTTTGAGTGGTCATTCTTGACTTTGAAGAAACAAAACACAGGTCTTTCTCCTAAACCCAGTTACATGGCTTGGTTATATGTTGGCATACATTTGTTTACTTCAATTCTTTGCTGAAAAAATAGGACTTTTTTAGATGTTCCAGAAAACCTACACAGTGCATTCTTTACCTCACTGTGAGGCAGGCGTAGATGAAGCAATTTTCTTCACTGCAACCGCAGGTTGCAGGAAAGAAAATCGCTCAATTCCCCCATCAACACAGTTATGTGTTGATGGGGTTGAGTTTGCAAATCCCTCCCACTGAGATTTTGTGTTCTGGCTGGGGGTGCAGGGAGCTGTCTCTGGCAGGAGAATGATGTGATTATTGCTAGTGGCTATAGCTGGTGGATCGACTTGGTACAACCAGCCAGCCTATAGATGGTTCAAATCATGGCCGGTCCCTGCTGAACCGGCCAAGACAGAAACTATGTATAGCCACCTTAAAGTGATTGTAAAGGTTTGGGGTTTTTTTTGTTTAAAATAACATGTTATACTTACCTCTTCTGTGCAAGAGTTTTGCACAGAGTGGCCCCGATTCTCCTCTTCTGGGGTCCCCTAGCAGCGCTTCTGGCTCCTACCCGCATCGAGTGCCCCCACGGACAACGGCATTCCATTGGGGAACTCGTGCGGGCGTGCTTCCAAGTCCTGCTGTTGCGTCCATTGACCCCACCCCGCTGCTATCAAGCTATCCAATGAAGACCCGAGATGGTGGCTGGAGCTGCTGGAAAGATCAGGTTCAGGTAAGTAAAAGGGGGGCTCTGGGGGGGCAGCTTGACCACAAAAGATTTTTCACCTTAATGCATAGAAGACAGCTTGGTGGGAAGAAAAGCCTCTAGAAGGCTTTTCTTCCCACTGTTTGCTATTTCAGCAGTTGCTTACCAAAGATGTTCTTATTGCTCTGTCTCACTTACCGAGCATGTGTCACGTACCTGAAACCAAAATAAGGAGAGCAGGTTTCTTTTGTGTCTCCAGCCCAAGAACCTCTGAAAATTAGACCGATAGTGCTAAGGCTGGTGTCTCCAAACTTTCTAAACAAAGGGCCAGTTTACTTTTTTTTTAGACTTTGGGGGGGTTGGACTGTGGCCATTGGTAGTAGAAAAGGTCCCAACATCAGTGGGAAAAAATAATGCCCCATTTGTTTTAGTGGGAGTAATTGCGCCCCATCGTTGGTGTCAGTGGGAGGAATTATGCCCCAATATTGATGTCATTAGACCCCATTGTTAGTGTCAGTGGGAGGCATTGTGCCCCATCGTTGGTGTCATTGGGATGAATTATGCCCCCTACTTTGGTGTAAGTGGGGGAATTATGCCCCATTGTCAGTATCAGTGGATGAAATAGTGCCCCAAGGGCCAGGTAAAAGCAAGCAAAGAGCCGCACCTGGTTTGGAGACCACTCTGCTAAGGGATAGTAATAACACAAGTATTGGAAGACATTGTTTATAGAACCTCAGACTGGAGATGCCAACCAGGTAGATCCACCAGTAACAGCAGTAGGCCGACAGCAGGCGCATACATAGAATTCTTCTGGTGATTCTTGGGCTCATTTAGGGCAAGCACTTTATGGTAGTCAGAGGCAGTAGTGACGTTATAAGCCAGATAAAGTTCAGAAACTGGTTAAGCAACAGTACAGAGCAGGATCCAAATTGGGTCAGGAGAAAGTTGGGTCAGTAACAAAGAAGCATATGCAGACCACAAGTCAGGATGCAAGGAACAAACTGAATAACCAGTCATCAGCACTGTCACTGAGTTAGGCCATCACTTCAATGTTCCATTTGATGCCAGTGCTGTCGCTGGGCGTTCAAACTTGTCTGGGCATACACTGTGGAGCATGCACATGAACACGCACTACTGTAGAAAACTACAAAAAAGAAGGGGAGCATTATCGTAGTGCATTATCTCAAGCACCATTTATTAATAAAAGTGAAAAAACATACTCACAAAAACTGTAAAATCATATGAATGTAGTAAATCTAGACCTTTGCAACACTGCACTACACAATGCAAGAATGCTAATAGGTTTTAAGGAATATACCATGTTCCTCAGAAGGTCTTCTATATTGGTTATACTGGTCCTAAAGGTCTGAGAGACTCTGTCATTTTACTGTATGCTTGTGAATTTACATCAATGGGAAAAAACACACAGGTGTGGATGAGGCTTAACACACCCAGTTGGGGAACCTGCAGCGAGCTCTCATTAGTGCCTCCAGTGGCAGGCTGAGACTGCGGTGAAATCAGCGTTAAGGCAACACTGCAACTTAAAAGTGAGACTCCCCCCATGAGAATACCGTTAACCCTTGGTAATCTGGGCTGACTCTTGTAACATGTCACATCGTTTACTACGAACACACTTCCTCATTATACTTTAGAACACTTCTCTCCTTTAAGGTTGTGTAGCATTTCCAAACCAATACTGCTCAGCTTGTACTGGTTTCCACAAACACAGTAGTCCTGTCACCTCACTCTCAGTGTCATCGATCTGTATGTTCTTATTGGGTAAAGGAAGCATACTTCTCCATAAACCCATGTTTATTCTCCACTTGAGGAATCACTTTATCACTTGTGACTTCTAGGCTAGGTCCCTAGGGTACGCTGTGCCACAAAGGACAGTCCTAGTACGTGGAGAACCAATCGCAACTGAAGGAGCCAAGCATCAAACCCCTTCACTACCAGAGTCTCCATCACCCATGCCATGTCACCAGCTTCCTGAATGGTTGGCAGCTTAAGCACATGACACATGTACAGTGATCATTAGCAACGGCAATATAGCCTCCTTAGGATAACTTATCTGGTTGTTAGACTTTGTACCGTATCTTCTCTAACTTCTCTTGTCCCCTTAGTAAGCCCTGTTCTTTGGATACAACATACATGCACATCTTTATACATTCAGACCAGGCATATTGAGTCACAACAAAGTTCTTCACTAAAGTAGTTTAAGAATACAGCTGACCAATTCAACCAGTTGGCCTTGTTTTCTGTACAAGTTCTCTAAAGTGCCCTTTTGTTGTGCCCTGGGTGCACCCTCTTGTCCCATAAGGTAGCTTGTCCGAACTGGCTAAAAGGTGATACCCTGTGTGTCTGACATTTTATGAGGTTGTTATCCCTCTTTTGCTAATCATCTAGATGTCATTTAAAGATAGTGGACTGAATAGTGGACTGCCTAACTGAGTGCTCGTGTTTACCCTGGCAATGGACTTGCTGAACTCTCTGCTGCTTTCAGGGACACATACTGTATATGTAGTCTAAATCTGCTACCTAGGCAGCCTTTGTGGCTTGGTTGGAACCCGGTGTGAGTGCTAGAGATGATGCTTCCAGTGCTTTCCATCACAAGTGAACTCCAACAGTACCATAAATAAAAGTCATATACTCTTACTTGGCAGATTTGCCAAAGTGTCTCGCATTCATTCTAATGCCGCGTACACATGGTCGGAATTTCCGACAACAAATGTTCGATGGGAGCTTGTTGTCAGTAATTACGACCGTGTGTAGGCTCCATCGGACATTTTCTGTCGGAATTTCTGACAAACAAAATTTGAGATCTGGATCTCAAATTTTCCGACAACAAAATTCTGATCGTGTGTACACAATTCAGACGCACAAAATTCCACGCATGCTCGGAATCAAGCAGAAGAGCCGCACTGGCTATTGAACTTCATTTTTCTCGGCTTGTTGTACTTATTGTACGTCACTGCGTTCTTGACGTTCGGAATTTCCGACAACATTTGTGTGACCGTGTGTATGCAAGACAAGTTTGAGCCAACATCCGTCTGAAAAAAATCATGGATTTTGTTGTCGGAATGTGCGATCGTGTGTACGCGGCATAACGGTGGTGCAGTATGCACCAAATTCATGTACCTGTCTAGAACTTCTAATTGAATTTGGTGCACCACTTTTAGAATGCACAAAAGACAGTATAGAAAAATCTGAATATGCCAGGGTCTCTCTCTGTACCCCGAATAACAATAAGTCTTCATTTGCTCCACTTTTGTAAAATACAAACTGTCCGTATTTTACTTTATTTTGAGTTTGGTGCATTCATTGAGCCACAATGCAAAAATAGCCCATTTTAGAACTATATGTATTTGGCTCATAAGTTGCTGTCAGAGACAAAAGTGTTTGCAGATGCTTCATGAAGTTTGAGCAACACATTAATTAGCACCAGAAAAGTGGTACAGCAGCAGTTCCCTCCTGCGCTCTGTATTGTAAGACTTTGTTGTACTGCTATTGTTGAAAAAGAACCAATAAAGTTGTGTTCTTTTAGTCATGTGATATGTGTTTAACACTGAAATCTTCACCTGGTGTCCAAGGATCCTGACAAGACCCTAGGGGTGAGCACCTTTAAGCATGTATAATGTACAAGATGCATAAAAAATGATGTTTAGTTGATCCTTATCCTGACTAAAAATAGTAACACAATTACAATCCTCTGTGGTAGCCCTTTAAAATAAATTATTCAGTCATCAAGATTTAAATTTTGAGACAGCAATGACTCTCCACTCTGCAACAATAGCCTTTTCATAGTTTGCCCTCTACGACCCCTGACCTTTGAATGTCACAGACAACACATTATCAGAGAGGTCAGCATGGCTTGTGATGTCACAGAAATATTGCAGGCCTTCTTTTGTCACATGGAACAATCAGTGCTTGCTCTCTGCTATTACCAGCAGAGACAGACATGGCTGTAAAACGATAAAGAGAAATCAGCAGGTCCATGTCCATGGTGACCTCTGTGATAACCGGTTCCATTTATTGCTTAATTAAACCAGTATTAGGTGCTTGACGGCAACTTAAATCTTCCTTGGCAGCAGTTATCTAGCACTCAAAGTTTCTGGATTCCTACACACAGTGTAGATCAACCTTTTTTCTTTTCTTTTTCTTTAACAAAGAGCAGGGTAGAGAAAAACGAGCCTGCAATTCACTATTCACAGCATTTACAATGACTTCTTGTGTGCACTTACATTTAAAGACCATGCTTAGTGTTTTCGATATTTTCTTTCTATATTTTATTTAGAAGGAATAATAAAAAAAATCAATTTAAAGGAGAAGTCCAGCCTGAGCTTTTTAGGCTGGGCTTTTCCAATGTGACCCGTTTTCAGCGGAGAACGGTCTGAAGTCCGCTCTCCAATAACATCACTGCCATCAGTCAAGGCAGCGCGTCATCCCGACTTCCCAAGTCTGGATCTGCCAGCTGCCTTGACTGACAGCAGTCTCATCGAGCCGCTGAGAGGATGAGATGGCCGCTCCCCGCCCCTCCACAGCTCAGCGCTCCAATGAGCATGGAGAAGCAGAGAGGAGAGACGCTGACTGACAGTCAGCAGCTCTCCTCTCGGGGAGCTGTGAGAACCGAGCCATTGGCGATGTTCGATGGCTCGGTTCTCAGTGCAGAGACGGCGAGGGACAGATGCTGCATCCACCTAGGTAAGTATGAATCTAAAATTAAAAAAAAAAAACATACTTCTCTTTTAACTTTTTTTTAGTCAGACAAATATTAAATATTTCATATGAATAGCTCATACTTTTACAGCCAGGATATGATACTCTAAGCTCACTTTCACATTTACCAGTTCATTCTTAGCTGCTATGTTAAAAAAAAAACGAAGCACAATGTCTCAAGCTAATTATTATTATTATTATACAGGATTTATATAGCACCAACAGTTTGAGCAGCGCTTTACAACACGAGGGCAGACAGTACACTTACAATACAAATCAATACAGGAGGGACCAGAGGACCCTGCTCATTAGAGCTTCTAATCTAGAAGGGAGGTGGCTGAAGGACATTAGACTGTACCCTGTATTACATTTTTCTTGTAAAATAAAGATTTTATATACATGGGATAAAAAATATAAAACATAAATTTAAACATGTATGCATTAAAAAATTGACTAGGACTGACTTAAAAAAACATTATTGGTTCTACTTTTCTCTTTAAATATTAATTCTACTTTTGCAGGGATTTTAACAAATTTTGTTGCAGGTTCCTACCTGAAGGTATAGCTGCTCATTCTTCTATTTCTTTTGGATATTGATTCTCTGTGGGAATGACTTTTTAATTATTGATAAGCTGATGCACTTGCAGTGCTCTAATGAGGAAATTAGCAGGGCCTAGAAATGGTTAACCATCTAATCAAAAATCACATTTTTGTTGCAGAGGATGCCTAAAACTGGTATTTTAGTGCAGACTTTTGGAAAAATTAGTGAGCTAATCACACAAGCAGGAAATTACATTTCTGGGGATGTTCTATACATCAACTCTGTATAGAACACCTCTGGGTTGCCCATATTGCATCAAATTTTACTGAAAATGACAGGGCCACAGATTGAAAATGAATTTTTAATAACATTAAAGAGGATCTTCAGTCTCTCCCAAAAAAATTAAAAGTGATTTTTAATAAAAGCACATTTACCAGCCCAGGGATCCAGTGATGTCCTCAACGGGACAAGTTCTTTGCTGGTGTTTGGGTCCATGGCGCTGCCATTTCTAGTGTGGGAAGCTGGCTGTGGCTCCTTGTGGCTTCACAGCTCGCTTCCCACTGCACATGTGCGAGCCATGCTTTGTGAATGGTCCCGCAGCCTTCTGGGACCTTTGATGTGTGCCCGAGGGGGGGGGGGGGGCACTTAATCTATCCAAGCAAAAGTGTAAGTGAGTACCCTCACCCCCTGAAAAAAATTCGGGTGATGAGGGGGGAGAAGGCAGAAGAATAGAACTTCGCCTCCTGGGTGAAGTCCCGCTTTAAATTACAAATTATGACTTCTGTCACAATTATATAAAATATTTATTTATATTTATATTTAATATTTATTATTTTTTTATGTTCTATATTTTTTTCACACAAAAGTCAACTGAATGTTTAGTTTAAATCAGCTGAATACATTCTATATGCATTAAAACAAAAGGTGTACAAAGTTTTACAGTTTGTTGTCTTTAGATAGCAGCCACATTATTAGTAAAACTGTCTGTCCCCTGCCAGCATACTGTAGAGAAGAATGCTTCCTCTTTGCCTGAAAGCAGTGGTCTCTCTGCAGATGTCCAACACGCCCCTGTCTGAGTTTAAGCTAGAGTTCTTCAATCAGCAGCGATCATGAGCTTTGCTGATTGCAGATGTATAGATCCGACTCAGCATGGGGACCTCCTCAGAGAGATTACGTTTAGATCTGCTTTAAAACACTGTCCATACATGGCCCAATAAAAGCTTGACATCCAATATGTACACATCGGTTACAAAAACTGGGTTCATTTTAGCTTTTATTTTATTTTCTCCACACTTGCAGTGCATCCACCCACAAAACAGATCATAAAGCACACAGTATTACTGGTGACGGGTGTCATTGAAGGACAGACAGGTCATCACCCAACATTCTCAATAAGTCATCTTAGCCTCCATAGTCAGCCTCACAATCCCTGGCGTAGTGTGACACCGCCATGCATAATCCTGACTGCCTTTTACTGTCTTTTCTTTGCCTTTTATACTCTCCTTTTTTACCCTTGTAATCTCCCCTGCTTCTCCTACATCCTCAGACCTTTCTGTTCTCTTCATTTCCCTTCTGCAACATCCTTTCATCTTGTCACTTGGCACTTCTCATCTGTCTGTCACTGCCTTTAATAGAAAGGATCATCTGGCACTTGTGTATTTGATCTGTCAAATATAATCACACCTCAGAGACAATTACATTATTAGTCTGACAGTCAGCATTCTGTAAGGCTGCTGAATAAAGAACAGACTCTGATCGTTAGCCCAATAAAAGAAACAGCAATGCATGGTCGACGTCACTAGTTCATTTGCAAGTGTTGTAGGAATATCTCATGTATAGGTAGAAAATGAATGAAACCGAAATGATGGGGGCTCTTTTCTCGGAGCTTAGCTATAGCAGACTCTTTGTCACTTTGATAGACTCATACTGCACTTGCTTTACTTCCCTTTTGGGAACAATAAAGTTGAAGTAATCAAGCTCATCCAATCAGAGAAACCTTGGATAAGAGAGCTTGTATTTCCAAAGAAAATGATGAGATTGTATCTCATATCACAGCTATGCATTCTTGCTGAACCTTACTAAGCCCAAGGGGGGAGGGGTGGAGGAGAGGTAACAGCCACAGTCATCCTTCTTGTATATTGTAGATCCCACATACATGGCTAGTGATAGATCTGATTCTAATATTATTACTAATAAGCACTGTAGAGATTCCAAAAACAACTGATATTTCTGTTTCTGAGAAGATCCTGGAGACTTAAAGAAGGCTGCCTGGTTGGAAATATTTTTTAATTGCAGCTGCTTGTAAGTAGAAACTTGGGATTGGCAAGATGTCGACACCATAAGCGCAAGTCCTTGCCCTGCTCTTCTCCTTTCTAGAACAGTGAACATCTTGCTAAGGTGGTACCCTCCACCACATTGTGCCCCATTCCTAGACAAAGGACATTCCATTGACCTTTATATGCCCAAGGAAGGAATGTCTATACATAAATAGGGTTGCTGCACCTTACTTGTGGTACTTGGAAAATGACGCAACAGTTACATCACATCAACATACTATCCAGGGTTGCCTGACAGTACATTGTCAATCACATCTAGTGGACAGTCTGCAGTAGTCACATGTGAAAGCATAATGCCGCATTTAACGTAAGCAATCTTTCCACAGTCTCTACCTCCACCCGGAGTCAATAGTACTCACTGGAATGGTATCTCTGCAGTCACCTCCTCCATAGGTACACCTCTCCTGGGACCTTCCAGGGAAATAGCCTCACTCAGGAACTTTTGGACAGGCCTAAAAAGGCCTTTCACAACCCACCCTAGCCCCCACCTTTATTATGGTCCACATCTGGCTCTCCTGGGTGCAGGTATACCTTTCCCCAGCCTCCAGCCCACTTGCTGGCTACTTCTGCATAAGTGTGGGGTGTTGGCTCCCATGTCCCAACTGCCCTAGAGCTCCTCCAACCTGCCTTATAACTGGGCACTGACTCAACCATGACATCACCGCAGGAGAGCTCTTACCAAAAGCACCTGATGACACTACCTTCTGTAACCAGAAACTACTCTGAAACACAGTCAACTAGTGGCAGACTAGCTAGCTGCACCTGCCTAAATGCTACCCACAGCGGGTACTTCTGAAGTTTAGTTGGGCCTGACAGATGGAAATCTCCAACGTATCAGCAGTAGAGATAAGCAACCTATCTGGTAATAAAACTACACAGCAGCTATTTATGATATTTATGCAGTTTAATCAGCCCATGTCATGACTGTCCATCAGACAGTGAGGTTGTTGGCAGCCAACCTAAGAATAAAGACCATAAAAAGGAGAATGGGTGGAGTAGCCCACCAAAACTTGTAATAAAGAGCTCTAATTAGGACCCTGTTCAGGGATAAAATGCGTTAGTGGATGTACAGCATATTTTAGATAAATGCCTTTGAATCTATAAACTATGGAACCTTGGACTGTCTGCAGGATCATCTTCTTATATAAAGGGCTTTTCAATTAGAGAAAGTTGTTGCTTTTTTCAGCAATTTTAATTATATTTCTAGAGAGGACCTCTTTATTTCACTTAAGGGCTTTTTATATCTCTCTGCACTGGAGTTTCATGTCTGGACAAATACAGTAACTAATATGCACTGTCCTACCTGTCTGATATTCAGTTCATTTGATAGAATGGTAAATATAATAGGAGTGGGGAACATGCCTGCACAAAAAAAGTGAGACCCCAAAGTGACTAGTAACAGAGACTGTAATTATGACAGGAAAATCTCACTAATGGCTTTCTCAGGAGATAAACAAAGCCGCAGGTTATACAGCCCCCCAAAGTCCACCTATAAAATAAATATGGTTTTGGAATGGAATGGGGCCCTGCAATGTTTGTCTTTAATTTTTTGTGGTAATAAAGTGTGATTCTTTGATATATGATGGATGCTATTTTGGATATTGATTGGGTGATTGAATACATCAATTGGAGACCTTAAAGTGGAAGTTCAGCCCAAATCACTGAGCCTACTCTCAGCCACATTCTAAGCCTAATCTATCTAGCCCTGTAAAAAAGGAATCACTATACTTACCTGTTCTGCAGCTTCACCGGTACGGTCCTACACTGAGCTATCAGCGGCGGCTTTAGTGTGTAGGCGTGTGCAGGAGAGGCAGCCGGCAATGGAAACCCCATAGTAAGTCTATGGGTGACGTCACTTCCCTGGCATTTCCAAGCCATTGTCAGCTCTCTCCTGCACGCAGCATCTGAAGACCAGACCAGATAGGTTGCAGAAAAGGTATGTATAGTGGTTTCTTTCTTTACAGGGTTAGATAGATTAGTTTTAGAATTTGGCTATGAGTAGATATAATAGTGTTAGATTTTGGCTGAACTTCCACTTTAAAAACTCCTAATAATTTATATTTTTATACCTAATACAATTAACTGGTGTGTTAAATTTGCCAAGAGCTAGCCATTAAAGTGTATGGACAGCCAAAAAATAATAATAAAGATGGTTTCTACCCCCATTCATTTTTTTTTTCTGCCTGTGCTGCTTCAGTGATTTCTCTTTACTTTGTGTATGGGCACAACAGAAAATCTCCCCAAAGTGAAGGGAATTCCCACTAAAAATTTCACCCTCATTTCTTGCTCTGGTGACAACTTAAACATTTTGGATTTCCACTCACTTTCTCTTTCTGCCACAATGGTCATCATGGGGGGGGGGGGGGGGGCAATCTCCCCATTTGGAACAGACATCAATAAAAACTTGACAGAGGGTTTACCCTTTCCCAACTTTATTCAAAACAACAACAAAAAAGTTTTGTATTTTCAAAACTGTGTATGTATGTTTTTTTTTTTGTATTGGTTGAACTAGATGGACTTGAGTCTTTTTTTAAGCAGACTGTGTAACTATGTACCATGCAATTCAACTTATTGCAGTTTCCCCATAGAAAGGGAATGATACCCATGTGTCAAAAATAACAAACGCCTGGGTAGAGATGAAAAGTTTCAAAGCATCTAAGCTCATGGTAAGGCACAGGTAAATTGTTTTATGTTTCACCAGAACTGTGGGGAGATTTGTCTCTTCTTTCCATATGAAAACATGGGTGTCAGTTGTATGTATTCTATTGTTTATATTGTATTATGCTCTTTTAGGATAACTGGAGATTATTCGGTTTTAGACTGTAATGTAACCAGCTAGCGTGTCTTTTTGATTCTATCATCTGACAGCCAAGGTTTGATAATCTGCAGACAGAC
Source organism: Aquarana catesbeiana (assembly GCF_042186555.1). Lineage (NCBI taxonomy): Eukaryota > Metazoa > Chordata > Amphibia > Anura > Ranidae > Aquarana > Aquarana catesbeiana. The sequence goes on along the minus strand of NC_133325.1, from coordinate 688,403,293 downwards.
TTTCCTGTACTTACAATATGATACTAACTACTTTGGTTATTTAATTATTACCCGCTTATTACCCTCCAGTCAGTTGGAAAGCTTTTGTATTTAATGTCGGAGCCACCGCTAAGTGGTTCTAATTTTCTTCTTGACATTCATCTTCTATACTTAGCTGTCAATTGAATCCTTTTTTGTGTCTCTAGAAGAGAAAAAACAGCCGAATGGTTGGACTGTCCCCTGTAGTTCAAAGAGAAAAGTCGCAAAGCAAAGAAACCCTTGTCAAGATGCTGCAGTGCCGCCAATAAGCGCTAGGGAAAGCCTATTAAATGGCTTATAGAAAACTTAGGTTAAGGACACATTCACATTTATATACAATGTGGTAGCACATAGTAAGACACAAAGTGCAGTATATGACATTTCGATATTGTTAATTTTTAATGGCACATCATTGCATTGTGTTAAAGCTAAAGGCAAAACTTTTTTTTAGTTTTGAATAGAGTGGTGATGGACTAGAACACCTAGTTTTTTATTTCTACCTCTGCCCCTGTTTATGGAGATTTACCCTCTCTATTTGTCCTGTTTGCCATTATCATAAAAAGTGAAAGCAAAGTAAAATCCCTCACAAAAGTAATAGAGGGGAAATTTTCCAATGGGGACACTAATTCTGGTGACCTGGGGGCCTCAAACAAATTCCCATAATTTGCAGGGATTTCCTCTCACTTCCTGTTTGGCTATGGGGAAGGAAGTGAAGGGAAATCTTCCCAAAGGGATACAGATGGCAAAAATTGCAGTTACACACCTTGGGGCAAAACTACCAGATATGCACCATTGTACCAGATTGGGAGTATCCTCTAAAACATGTGGGGGTATCTTGGGATAAACTGTGTTAATTGGGCCAAAGTGTAGTACCACTGCTACAGAATCAGAGCTTTCTACGGCTAACTGTTCTTAGAGCTTTTGGTGGTAGCTTCCCATATATTTTTCTATTTTTCCAGTCTTCTGCGAATAAAAAAAAACTATGTTTGCTTTCCCAATGTTGTTGGTGTGTGCTAAGGGCATTTGTTTTAGAGAACATTAAAAAAGCATAAATTAGCGAGATAAAGGTAAGGAGTCTATAGATCTCATCAACATTTACTTTTCAAAGCAGTGAGTGTAAAGGGGAGATGGTTTTGAAGTGGTGTAAGAAGGTAGTGACTAATTTGTAAACAGTGAACACTTTCCCTAAGAGGGATGTCATATGAGTCTCAGAGTTGCTGGAAGGATTTGACTCCATCAGGTTTGAGTAAAGTATGAACATCCTTAAAGTGTTTATCCACTTTTGCAAATTAGGGCAACACCTACTTTATATTTGTTACATGTCCCCACTAACATGGCATAACTTTAAAAAATATTTAAATATTGATGTTTACTTTTTTAGATGCTATTTTTTATGGAAGCTCCAGCACTGGAAAGTCCTATTTACTTTGTATATGAGAGGTTGACAAGCTGTGTTTGCCATAATTAACCCTGTCTATACTGTGCTAGAAGATCTCATTATCTGTTGTAAACTAGATTTGAACACTGTGCACCTTAACAAAGAGTAAAGATTTAAAAGCTTGTTTCTTCACTGAACGTCAAAGAGAGGGAGCTCATCCCATCCTAAGGCTAAGGCCCGTTTTACACTGGCAGAGTCTACTAGCTGATCCTCCCGCTCAGCAGAAAATGTCTTTGCTGATCCCTGATGAGCAGGTGGATAACATGTCTGTGTCCGCTCCGCTGTCCTCTATGGTCTGTCTTTTTTTAGCGGACAGGATCAGATCGGATGTCAGAGGACACATGTCTGCTGACATGCACTGCTCAATAGAGAGAAACGGATAGTCTGATTGGGTCGGCCTGAAAAACTGACAGGAGGACCCGATTGGTCAGTGTGAAAGGGGCGTATGATTAAAGGTTTTTGGGGAGCAGGGCAGTAAAAGCCAGATAAATTTTGTCGTGAGAACAGACAGCACAGTGGTTAAGACTTCTGCCTGGCAGCACTAGGGTCTTCGGTTCGAATTCCAACCATGGCACTATCTGCCTGGAGTTTGCATGTTCTCCCTGTGCCTGCGTGGGTTTCCTCTGGGTACTGTGGTTTCCTCCCACACTCCAAAGACATGTTATTTGGTTCTTGGCCCTAGTATGTGTATATACAAATGTATGTCAGTTAGGGACCTTTTTTTTTTTTTTTTTAATTCTTTTTATTGAAAAATTTCTTCTGTGGAGGTACAAAACAGGGCCATTAGGGCATACCCCGGCCAATTGGTGCACATAGCCATGTGCATAACAGCGTACAACTCACGGTGTATCTCAAAACTAAACAATTCTAGCTACAGTTAAAATTACTAACTAACAACGTATCTAGTACCCAGTTTCAACACGGTAGGATGTTGACAGGATATATCTGTTCTTGTAGGACCTCTCATCCCTCTTATCTGTCAGAGCCAGATGTTGCAAGGACAGCTAGGGTCAAGTAAAGTCACTCAACCTCTGGACTGACTCCACCACTCGCTTGGTTGGGGGCTGGTCCCCAACACCCAACAGGGTTAGGTAGGCACCAAGGGCATCTAGTCAGGGCGGTCTCCAACAGGTTGGTCATCTGTTGTGGACTCTGAATCTGTCCACAAGTGCCAGACTTTTTCAAATTTTTGGGGGCATCCTCGGGATAAATATGTTGCTTTGTATAGGGGGATAATTTTGTTAATGTTTTCCATGATGAGAAGGTAGGGGAGTTGGCTGACTGCCATTTTAGTACTATGGCTTTCCTGGCATAAAATAATAGAATACCTATTAGGGTGCGGGTTGCTTTAGCTAACGCCAACTGTTCCACAAGACCAAGGAGGCAGACATTAATTGTCAGAGGAATAGGTATAGTAGTCAATCCGTGGGTAAATTGAGTTACCTCTTTCCAATATTCCTGAACCTGTGGGCAATCCCAGAATATATGTAGGAAACCAGCAGGGACACCAGAGCATCTCCAGCAAGCTGCCGACGAGGTTGGGTATATGCGATGAATGCGTTGGGGTGTGTAGTATATTCTGTGCAGGATTTTGAATTGTATTAACTTGTCCCTAGTTGCAACTAGTGGTTGTAATGGGTAATCCCACATGTCTTCCCAGTCTTCGCTGTCCAGCTCCTGCACCTCCGTCTGCCACCGGTCCTGCAGCCCATCCAATCCGACCTGAATGGATGGCAACAGTGCCTGATATAGTTTGAGATAGTGGCTTACGGAGATTAATATCATTTAGCAGAGTTTCGAGATCGTCATGCTCAACCCAGAGCTGTACCGATCTGAATTGTGAGTCAAAGGTGTGGCAAAGCTGCAGGAACCTGAAAAAGAAAGAATTTGGGAGTTGGAATTTGTGCTTCAGTCTGTCAAAGGTAAACAACCCCAAGCCATCGCAAACATCCTTCAAGTATTTGATGCCCCAGCCAGACCACAGGCCGGGGTCTTGTAAAGAGTGAAATTCCTTCAGCCTAGGATTATACCAAAGCGGTGTATCAGGGGACCATATGCCTTTTACCAGGTTAGGCTTAACTACCACTGTGTGCCAAGCCCTGACAACCGCTTCCATAGCTTGTGTTAGGGTTATCAGTGAACCCCCTATCCCCCTGTAGAGGGCATTGCGAAGGGCCTCATAAGATCCCAGATGTGCTGCCTCAAAGACTACTGATGCACTGGTATCGTCTGAGACCAGCCAATTGTAGGCATGGGTGAGAATTTCTGCCAAACAGTACGTGTGAAAGTCAGGGCAAGCAAGTCCCCCCTGTGTCCAAGGCCTGCATAGAATTTTCCTGCTAAATCTGGCCAGATGTGATTGCCACAGAAAGGAAGCCATTAGGGAATCTAGTTGTTGGAAGAGGGCTTTAGGTATCCAGACCGGGGAGTGCCTTAGTGTATACAGTAGAACCGGGAGCATTTTCATTTTAATTAAATTCATTTTCCCTATAAGTGTTAGTGGGAGATTTGACCAGGCCTTTAATTTAGACTTACACCATTGCAGTACTGGGGACAGATTGAGCTTACTGAAATCCTGGGTATTGGGAGAGATATTGATCCCTAAGTATCTGATGGTATTTGCCCATTGTAGAGGTAATATAGAATTACTCTGCTGTTTCGCCCCTGGATCTATGGGAAGAATGAGTGACTTGCTCCAGTTGGTGCGGAGGCCAGAAAGAGTAGCAAAGCGGTCCAGAATCTGGAGCGCCGCTGAAAGTGAGGGGCCAGGATCTCTCAGAAAGAGGATTAAGTCATCTGCATACAGTGCTAATTTCTCGACTATTGATCCGACCCGGATCCCTGACACCTCCTCTGACCTCCGCAGGGTCTCCGCCAGAGGCTCCATCACAAGGGCGAACAGTGCAGGGGAGAAAGGGCACCCCTGCCTCATCCCCCTCTTAATTGGGAAGGAGGGCGAAAGCTTACCATTCAGTTTAATATTGGCCGTGGGGGATTTGTAGAGTAGACCGATCCATTTCCGGAAGGTTGAGCCAAAGCTGAAACCCTCGAGAACCTGCATCATGTATGACTATTTGACTGTGTCAAATGCCTTCTTCATGTCGAGAGACACCAAGACCCGAGAGGCATTCTCCTCAGTCGGGAGCTGGAGATGGGTGAAGACTCGTCTGAGATTTAAGTCTGTAACTTGCCAGGCATAAAACCGGTCTGTCTATGTTGACAAGGGATGGTAGCACCTGCATAACCCTTTTGGCGAGTACCTTAGTAAGTATCTTAAGATCATAATTCAGTAGGGAGATGGGCCTGTAGGATGAGCAGCAGAGGGGGTCCTTTCCTGGTTTGGGTAGTTAGGGACCTTAAACTGTAACCTCCTTGAGGGCAGAGACTGATCTGGATGTACATTATAGATGTAAAGCACTGTGTAAATTGTCGGAGCTATATAAATACCTGTAATAAATAAATAAGGTGGCAGTCTATCAGGTCCAAACAGGCCCACAATGGTAGTCTGGGCAGTACAAGTGGAACAACAGAGCAATGTTAGTTGGGAGATAATACCTATGAATTTTAGAAAGGGAAATGCTTCCTGTATCTTTAAACTAAATAGAAAGTTTTTTGTCTTTTAGTCCGGCTCTAGATTTGCCCTAGATAAATTGCAGGAGCCTGCGCTGTTATATGCAAATAATGTGAAGAAGGGTCTGGAAAGGGATATCCCAGAATGCATTGTACAATTTAAGTAAGTAGGCCATCTTAATGATGTGTATTTTTACTGAACCATGATATATGAAAATGTTGCCTTCGATTTGCATCGGCTCATACTGAGCCATGAATTTGAGGCAAAATCATCCAGGTTTACAAACAAGTTTAGGAGGAGAACATGGAGGAGACAGCAATATATCATTCATGAAAATGAGATTTTAGGTTCCACAGCCACCAGTGGTCATAACTTCTTTAATATTTTAGCTTAGTCTTATGGTTTCAGACAATGGTTCCAGGGATAATAAGAACAAATTGTTAAGTGCCACATTTTATCCAGAACAGAAAAGATTTAAAACCATAATATTAAAGTTTGGTTTGTGGTTCTTTAATAATAATAGCTTGCATGCATGACAGAAAGTACCAAAGGCCAGGTGACGCAGTACTGACATGTGGTTTTGTTAGCAGACTTTGAATTTTACTGCAAGGTGAAAGTGAAGAATCTTTCGGATGTAGTCACCTCATGGTGGATAGGATCAATCCCAGTCTGGTTATTCTGGATGAGTTTGTTAAGTAATGTGTTGAGTCTTCTGGGAGAAGTTTTTCATCCATATTCAAGAAGTAAATTAGATGGTCATTTGATCAGCACTTGGGATCTTTATTTGGTTTGGGAGCCATTACTATTTTGGCAGTCAATGTTGTGGAGGAGAAAGAGACACCTATTTTAATGTGAATAAAGGGTTGAGGCAGGTGTTTTGCTATGTTCAACATGTTTTTGTTAGGAAAGTGCTGAAAATCCATCTGGACCAGAGGGTAGTGATTGGGGTGCTTTGTAAAAAATCTTCAGTGTTGTTTAAAGGGGGAGACGTAGGAGTATGAGTGATGAGCATTGCTACTGGATTACTCATATTTATTTTCCATCATATTTGATCTGGCTGTAAGTGTTGAAGCAACAGGACCAGCATGATAGGCAACTAACTAGCATTTTTAGACGGGGGAGTCAACAATTACTTCTATGTTTTGTTGTGAGCAGTTTCTTGTTACACTGTAGTTGCTGGCATGTCATTTTGATTGATGCTTCTTGTTGTATTTAGAGGGATCCTGTACTGTGAGCCTGCAATTATTCACCTCTTTCTGCAAATACTAGTTTCCTGGCTGTCAAGCTTAGGTCCCTTTTGAGTCACTGACCTAAAACTTTTATGTGGCAAGTGAAGTCAAACTGCTGATTTTCATGCTTTCTTGGGGTTAGTGACTCTGAAAGTATGGACTGCAGAAGTTGTCTTGATAGTTTTGCATTTAGCATTTATAGAAGGAGATGTAAGCAATGGCAGCCCATTATTTTTATTATGACAGATTACGTCAAAGAATGACGTAGAGCGCTTGGATACGTTTGAGCTCAGTGAGTGTTCTGGTTGGATTTTATATATATATATATATATATCTAAGTAAAATACAAAGTGTATTATATTTTGCATTATTTCAAAGAGCTTTCCCAGGAAGATACACACAAATGTAATTTCAATTAAATATAGACGTTCCTGGCACATTTGTATGTTATGGGAAGTTGGGACCTTATAAAGCACATATGGTTAGACCAGGGAAACGAATGGTAGTATTGGTTACAAGGTTAAATTCACAAGGTCAGACGTTATTAAGTTACCAGCTGTGGGATTTTCAGGTCTCATTACTCAGCCTGCTTCTGCCTTGACGTGACATCACCCACCCACCACAAGGGTCTTTACAGACTTGAAACAAGACAGACTTCTTATTTTCCATAAAAACTAAAATAATACTTGGAAGAAAGACCTGCATAATTGTAACTCTTTCTACAGAAGAAATATCTGATTACTCTGATCTACTTCAAGTAAAGCTTGTAAAAGACCCTAAAATCAATAATTTATTAGGTTTTTCAAAAGGGATTAAAGTTTGCCAGGAGCTTTGAGCAGCAGTAGGCAAAATCTGGCATCTGCTTTGACTATTGAAAAATAATGGTGTTCTTTGACATTACTGTGTCACAGCTCAGATTTATTCTGCTGAGGCAACATTTGAACCACATATGTGTCCTGGTTTAAATTGACCAAACCAAATAAACCAATAGAAAATGCCTTTTTGGTAGCATTCATACATTTTTCTTAATACCAATTTGCATTGTATTTTAATATTCTGTTGCTGAAAGCTTTGAAATAGTTGATTCAAGCTGATTGAAAGCCCCCATATTACCCAGTTTATGGCCAGCATAGGAAGGAGCAGTCATGCATCCTACACTTGGCCCTAATTGTACATATATAAATACAAAGCTGGTGGAGGCAGGAGCCAAGTAGCTGGAGTGGATGATGAGGAAGTAAACACCTTTGTATAAAGTCATTGTCATAAGGGTCACATTCACACAGGTAATTCTGGGCATGCAGTAGATTCCAGTGAGCAGAATCAGCAAATTCTTGGGAATGCAGATGTATGTGAACAGCTGTAGCCGCTTAACCTGTACAAAGTAATGACAGGCTGAAAAGAGCATCTATTGCGCATCTATTGCCTAGGTCGGACCTCTGTCCCTAACCACAGGTAACCACCTGATGTGCAGATATGTGAATTGTAATGGCTCCTCTCAGCCTGTCATTGCTTTGGCTGCAGCTGTTCACATAAACCTGTGATCCTAGCTGCAAGAATCTACTGTATGCCCATAATCTCCCATGTGAATGAGGCTTAACACTAATTTAACAAATAATTGTTTTGGTATTTTTTTCATTTGTTATGGGTTGAATTGCTTTAGGGGTTTAGTTAAAGTAATATTAAAGGTTCAGGGTTTAAAAAAACAAAAACAAACATTTAGGTGCTCTGTGCAATGGTTTTGATCCTCCTCTTCTCAGGTCCCCAATGGCACTCCTGGCTCCTTCCCTCTTCGAGTACACCCCCTAGCTAGCCGCAGGCTTGCTCCAGATCCGTTCACTCCCAATAGCTTCGTTCATAGATTCAGACAGTGGGGCTGCTCCCTCATAATAGGATTTGATTTACAGCAGCAGGAGCCATTGCCTCCCACTGCTATCAATCTGCCCCGTGAGAAGGGAGAGGGCCACTGCTCTTGTGCACATCACTGGATCGAGATGGGGCTCAGGTAAGTATAAGGGGGGGGGGGCTGGAAAGGGTTTCTGGACACAGAAGGTTTTTCACCTTAATGCAGAGAATGCGTTAAGGTAAAAAACCTTGAAGCTTTAAAACCATTTTAAGAACTGGATGTGGACACACTTTAACAAATATTATACTTGCAAATGCAACCCCACAGTAGAGTTAGCAGCATGATTTCCTTTGCTTGCTACAGGCAATAAGAGTGGTATAGGAGTATATGATTACTGCCATGAAATCGGAGATATTTTTGGAGGATATACTGTAAAGGTGGCTATTTTTCCATTGTGAAGATTTTTGTGTATAATGGAATGCTAAGGTTAGGGCCTGCCTTTTTGAACCTGTGCTTTGCTCGTGCAAGTAACTTATTCACATGATCCATCCCCTACCCCTAGCTACTAATATTCACCTTCTGTCTGCTCTTCAGCGGATCTGCCTGCTGCACTGAAGTGATATGCTTTGTACTTCTGGGTATGGAGGAGCTTGGGCTTCTCCCCTTCCTTTCCCCAATGCTGGAAGAGTAGCCAATTCCCAGCACTGAGTGCTGTCATGAGATTGTGGGGGGAGTGATAACCCTTGTATGGTAACCAGACAGTAGTTGACAGTTTCCAAAGAGCTCCTGTTTTTGGAGACCACTGTTGAACTACCGGCCAAGTATTTTAGGTTTAATCACTGTGTATCCATTGCAAGCTAAAAAGAAGTGAGCAACATATAACTGATAGTGGGAGGGGTCCCATCCAACCCACATCAAGTAAAAATAGATCTCTAATTCCCAGGGGGATCTTGTGCAGCTGCACATTTTGCACAAATGGTATGTTTAGCCAGATTTACCGATCGACCTTAAACCTGGCTTTTTACTTGGTTCATACAGACAAACAGGGCAGTTAGGGAGGAAACAGAAGGCAAGTATAAGCAATAAGAGGGGTGGGCTTTAAATTGAGCCGAATGCATAGTCCTACATGAATAGAGCACAGTTTCACTGTAAAAAAAAAAACTTCAAAATGTACTAAAATCTTCATAACCTGTAGAGAAGAGCCACTTGTGACAATACCCATTTTCACACTTTGCACGGCTGCTGGTTGTCAATCCTGGCTGTCAACGACAGCTTGGGTCCCCACTGATTATCAGAAACCCTTTTTGATCATGAGATTACAATGTCAGCCCTGATCACATGTAGGCTGGAGGCTCCACTAACAAAAACGAAAGTCTTCAGCCTACAGATAAACATGGCCAACCCAAGGCTGCAAAGTTCCTTTGCAATGCTCTGCATTTAAGGGCCGATCAGACCTGTCCATTCTTCTTTAATGGGCTGCCGAGACACAAGGATGGATATGCAGTTTTTGTCCAACAGAACTGTAAGTCTCAGCACCAGAAGTTCAGCGCTTACAGTAGTGTTGGGGATGAATTAAACAAATACGTTTACATAACTCAGCAACATCCACATGCTAGGCAACATTAGTGGTATTATTAATTTTTATTATACAGGATTTATATAGCGCCAATAGTTTGCACAGCGCTTTACAACATGAAGCCAGACAGTACAGTTACAATACAATTCAATACAGGAGGAATCAGAGGGCCTTGCTCATCACAGCTTACAATCTAAGAGGGAGTGTCAAGTGATACAAAAGGTAGTGGTAATATAATTTCACATAGCAAATGTCCAAAAATTGTTTATTTCTGGAGTTTAGCCCTAAGTTAACTGACACATCTGGCCAATCCCCAGAAGACATCCACTCATGACGAAAGGCGTAGGGTGGAGCCGGTGACATCATTACGCTATCCTTCCGCGACGGTGGTGAGACGAACGCTCTAGGAAATAGGGAGAAGCTAATTTGACGGCTTTTATGTGACACAACCGCTTATTATGATGCTTCGCTCCTGTAAGTGCAAATGCTTCTTTTATTAAATTATCTGAATTGGTATACTGCACCATGGGAGTTTTTATTTTTTATCTTTGAGTAACAATAGAATATCAGCTGGTCCGGATACCTATAAGTTTTGGGGAGACTGTTAAATCCCTGTGCTGGGTGAGAGTGTTATCAGCAGTCACGGCTTTTTGGTAAGCAAGCTACCTCACGCTTGGGTGTTGACGTGAACACACGTTTGACTTGTTTTGGGAAGATTGGTGTCACAACTTTTTTCCCCATGTAATTCATCTTTCTTCCTCTGGAGGCTAATTTTGCACACACTTTTTCATTGATTACTATGGAACGTTGCCTAATGCCCTGTACACACAGTCGGACATTAATAGGACATTCCGACAACAAAATCCATGGATTTTTTCGGACGGATGTTGGCTCAAACTTGTCTTGCATACACACGGTCACACAAAGTTGTCAGAAAATCCGATCGCTCTGAACGTGGTGACGTAAAATACGTACATCGGGACTATAAACGGGCCAGTAGCCAATAGCTTTCATCTCTTAATTTATTCTGAGCATGCGTGGAACTTTGTGCGTCGGATTTGTGTACACACGATCGGAATTTCCGACAACGGATTTTGTTGTCGGAAAATTTTATAGCAAGCTCTCAAACTTTGTGTGTCGGAAATTCCTATGGAAAATGTGTGATGGAGCCTACACACGGTCGGAATTTCTGACAACAAGGTCCTATCACAAATTTTCCGTCGGAAAATCCCATCGTGTGTACAGGGCATTCGTTTTCCTTTTTCATTTTTTATTTTTTCTTATTTTTTTTTGGTAATCTTTTTTTTTTTTCTTATTATTTATCGACTGTTTATTGAATTTATCACTTATTTACTAGGGGTGCAACGGACCAAAAAACTCATGGTTCGGATCGTTCCTCGGATCAGGAGTCACGGTTCGGATCATTTTCGGATCAACAAAAAAAAAATCTCCCCCACTGTAATATCCACAATCTCCCTATTGGCAGAGTATTGGCAGAGTATTGGCAGGGTATTGGGTATATTGGCAGAGTATTGGCAGAGTATTGGCAGGGCATTGCAGAGTATTGGCAGGGCATTGCAGCAGGGTATTGCAGAGTATTGGCAGGGTATTGCAGCAGGGCATTGCAAAGTATTGGCAGGGCATTACAGAGTATTGGCAGGGCATTGCAGAGTATTGGCAGGGCATTGCAGAGTATTGGCACTACTGCCATCCGATCTCTCCCTTCCACTGTACAGATCAGTACACAGAGGGGAGAGAGGAACCGGCGTCATGACATGACGCCGGTTTGTTACAAGTGATCGCTCCGTCATTTGACGGAGCGATCACGTGCTAAACGGCCGCCGGGTGTACCAAGATGGCTGCTGCTCCGGAGCTAGGCCAAAGCCTTTCCTATGGCCGAGGCCACAGAGCGCTCCGCAGATCGCGGGTGTCCCGTACGGATCAACCTCCGCGGATCAGATCACGGATCGATGACAATCCGTTGCACCCCTATTATTTACTGATTATTCAAATCTTTTATCACATTGATATCATAATTATTTTTATATCAATATTAGCGCTGCACTCACTTTGTTATTTATCTTATTGAAAGTTTTTTAGTATTGAACTTTAGGTGCTGGCTGCTTTATTTTTATATTTTATCTTAATATTCACCTCAGTTGTCAATTATTATCTAGTGCAGCCTTGGGGCTTTTTTTCTTTTATATCAATAAATTCACGAAAGGGTTAGGATAGCTCATCTTAAAATGACATGAATTTTTTTTCCAACACACATCTACCTCCTTTTAGTTTTACCAGTTTCATTTTTTGTATGTGCACACTGCTTTATACAATATGTTAACTATGACAGCAGTGGCATATAAAAAGTTTTTTTAAACACTTCCTCTTAGAATTTTTAACAGTGAAAGTAAAATGTAAAAGGGGGGCAAAATTATTTTGGGCACACCTTCATGGGGTTGCCTCTGCCTTTCCCCAGGTGTTTAAACTGGTTGGAATGGTTTCTAATATACAATGTAATTTAAGGGACGATGGCCCTTTAAATATTCCTGCTCACCTGAGGGCAGGTAGAATTGGGCTAATGAGATTTGGTGGAATTTTCTGGAAGCAGTGGGCTTATTATATAAAGGGCCCACTGTCCCAGAATTCTGGCTGCCAGTATAAGGTTTGGATTAAGAAGAGACACCCCCCCCCCTCCTGTCGCATGCACTTTATGTGGTATGTCACTTTGCATCTAAAGGGGACTTGTTATTATAAAGTTGATCAAATGTAATTTGCTTGAGTCATTAAGGCTAAGCAATTTTGCGAATGATAATTTAATTTAGAATTGTGATATGGTTATGAAAAGTTATGAATTTATTTGCAAACCAATAAAAGTGCCAATATTTGAGTGTGGTATTAATTATTTGTTTATTGTGTTTGGAGATGGGGGGAAAAAGAGTGCAGAGTGCAATCCTATGTGTATAGAGGGTCTGAAGTACTGCATGGGAGAGGAAAACTGATAGCAACACTACATTTCAGGATGTGGTCAGAGAGATAATCTGCTCCAATGTGTTCCAGGTGTCAAACACAAAGATTTCCCCCATTGCCATCCTGCTGTGCACACTTATTTTTTTATTGGTTCCCTTTACACATTATTAAGATAGTTTGTAACATTTTTACTGCATTTAATTGGAGAATATGAACGCGCTGTAATAATCTGCATAGGGATAAAAAACAAAGGACCAATTTTTGCCTTGCAATTTTCAGTGCGTTTGCTGGGGGAACCAAGTCGAATTGTACTGCAGTACCATGTGGTTTGATGCAGTGCATTTTTAAAAGTTGTGCAAGCCTTAATTTTTGCACAGTCCTGTGCATTTTGCAGCCCATTCAAATTACCGTGCTGTCAAAATGCACGTCATGGAATGTGTGTAGCCAGGTGCAGTCTACTTTCTCCATGGCAGGGGGCACTCTCCACAGTGTTACTGTTGTTGGATAGGAAGTCAGAAGGAATCAGGTTCCTCTATGGTTTCCTGGGGAAACTATCTCATTGAATGCTGCCACCCCATGTGACTCAAGCATCCCTCATGGGTCAGCCAGAGCCTATTTAAGGCCCTGTCTCCCAGGGTTGGTGTGCTTTTTGTGAGTGGACAGAGTAGGGACAGGTACCCCTGGTTGTTAGGGACAGTAGTAGCGAAAGAGACAGGGTTCCTGACAAGGAGGGAAAGCATAGGGTGTTGTTCTGGACTCCTGCCCTATTGGGCACCAGATGGCTAGGCCGCATTCTGCCCCCCTCAACAGACACTGTCATTCTGGCTGGAACCTGCTCCTGTTGCGCTACTGGAACTGTGAGTGCACCTGGCTGGATAGCTATCCCTCTGGGTTTGTTGTGAGCTGTTGCTGCTTTGCTTCAATACAAGTTCTTATTGCACCTGCACCTGAGTTATTGTCTCCGTGCCACATTGCACCCCACCTACACACGCATTCCTGTGTGACTTTGTTGTGAACTGGCCCAAAATTAGACTAACATAAGGTCTAGGATAAATTATTGACAATAGATGCATGTCTGTTACTGCTATCTACAGCCATGAAATAAACCTGGTCAGCTCTGCCCCATCATGCAGAGATGGGAACCCATTCTCATTCAATTACTGCGATGTATGAGTTATATTTGTGTAGTGAGCAATTTAAAGGAGAAGTGTGAGAAAACAAAAAAGCAAACCCACATACTCAGCTATATGGCTGCAGTATTGGTCCAATGCTGCAGCTGTCCACTGCTGGCTCTATGACCGAGAACTGAGCAATCACATGATCGCTGATCGCTCAGTTCTCAGTCTTTACTGAGCAAGACTTAATGGCATTGTTGCATGTCTACTAAAGGGCAACACATTTCTGTGGGTGTCTGGACATGCACAGGGTGTGAACATAGCATTAAGTCTGGTACACACTTGTAGTTTTATCTTGTTCAACTCAGTGGGCTGAATGAAAAAAACTGAAGAGCTCAGGAGGAGCTGCTGTACTAGCAATTCGATGTTAGTACATCAATCTCCCCTGCTGAGCTATCGTGTTCTGATAGGGGGGTGGCTCCCCTGCCAGAACAAACCGTTCGGTGCTCTAAGCCATCGGGTGCTGATCGGCAGACCTTTTTTGGTTATGCCCCTTCGACAGAAGCCAGACTGGCCCTTTACTGTCTACTGTACGGTCTACTCCTGGCATGGCTGCATGCTCCAGGACAGCTTTTTGGTGGTGACAACAGTGGAACATGCCTGGAAAATATGTGCTGAAACAAACAATTCTATTCTGTATCAGAAGCCTGTGTGACAGGTGACAATGCAGGCACAACTGGGAGAAAGCGACAGTGCTTTGTCACCCTATAACAGTAAATGTCTGAATATGGATCCTCTTAGCTGGACCACTAGGTTTTACTTGAAAGAATGTTGCCAGTTTAAGAATATTGACTTTATTATCTTGTAGATTACATGCGATTTTAGAGAAGGGGTTTATAAATATATTATACAGAAGCTATATTTTGTAATCTGTCTACATACAGTATGTTTATAATGTATAATTCCTATCATTCTGGACCAATGATTTAGACATTTTTTTTAACCTAAAATATATTGATGTCCTATTTTTAGTATCTGGCATACAGAGAAAAAAATTTGCATATGAAAGGTCAGTAGAAGCTAGACATAGAGATAGATCTGCAACAAGTCTGACCGTAAAGGTTAGACACTCTCCAACAATGACATAAGGTCAGACATTTTCATTTCACCTTAACAATCCACTTTATTTTTTCAACCTTCCACAAGATTCCTGTGAGTTTCCTTATTTCTGATCTACTGTATATGCAAACTATGAAGACCTCTCTTAATAGACTTCTATGGGAGTACTTAAATAAAGCTGTAAGTAATTGTTTTTTTATGTGTGTCTACAGCCATGGCCAAAAGTTTTGAGAATTACACAAATTTAAATTTTCACTAAGTCTGCTGCTTCAGTGTTTTTAGATCTTTTTTGTCAGATGTTACTATGGTATACTGAAGTATAATTATAAGCATTTCATAAGTGTCTAAGGCTTTTATTGACAATTACATTAAGTTTATGCAAAGAGTCAATATTTGCAGTGTTGACCCTTCTTTTTCAAGACCTTTGCAATTCGCCCTGGCATGCTGTCAATCAACTTCTGGGCCACATCCTGACTGATGGCAGCCCATTCTTGCATAATCAATGCTTGGAGTTTGTCAGAATATGTTTTTTTTTTTTTGTTCACCTGTCTCTTAAGGATTGACCACAGGTTCTCAATGGGATTACGGTCTGGGGAGTTTCCTAGCCATGGACCCAAAATTTCGAATGTTTTGTTCCCCAAGCCATTTAGTTTTCACTTTTGCATATGGCAAGGTGCTCCATCATGCTGTAAAAGTCATTGTTCATCACCAAACTTCTTGGATGGTTGGGAGAAGTTGCTCTCGGAGGATGTTTTTGTACCATTCTGTATTCATGGCTGTGGGGTTGCTTCTCGGCCCATTCCCTTGGCCGAGAAGCAACCCCACACATGAATGGTCTCAGGATGCTTTACTTTTGGCATGACACAGGACTGATGGTAGCACTCACCTTTTCTTCTCTGGACAAGGTTTTTTCCGGAGGCCCCAAACAATCGGAAAGGGGATTCATTAGAGAAAATTACTTTACCCCAGTTCTTAGCAGTCAAATCCCTGTACCTTTTGCAGAATTTCAGTCTGTCACTGATGTTTTTCCTGGAGAGAAGTGGCTTCTTTGCTGCCCTTCTTGACACCAGACCATCCTCCAAAGGTCTCCGCCTAACAGCACATACAGATGTACTCATATCTGCCTGCTGCCATTCCCGAGCAAGCTCTGCACTGGTGGTTCCACAGCTGAATCAACTGTAGGAGACGTTCCTGACGCTTGCTGGACTTTCTTGGGTGCCCTGAAGTCTTCTACACAACAATTGAACTTCTCTCCTTGAAGTTCTTGATGATCAGATAAATGGTTGAATTAGATGCAATCCTAGTAGCACAAGTATCCTTGCCTGTGAATCCCTTTTTGTGCAAAGCAATGATGACTGCATGTGTTTCCTTGCAGGTAACTTAACAGAGGAAGAACAATGATTTCTCACACCCTTATTTTAAAGCTTCCAGTCTGTTATTCAAAATGGAAAGATTCCCCAAGGGTTTTTTTAGCAGCTAGGTATTTCAATCAAGGAAGTTTGTACAGTTTATATTGTTGTTAAATCTTTATTGGACAAAATTAATACAAAAATAGGAATAGAAATTAAAATATGAGTTCTGGCTACAGGTGTATGCAATAATGTTCCATTACAACTGTCAATTATTGCACAATGCAAATATAAATTGACAATACATTGCAAAAATGATATCCACATTAACACCCCAACATGTTTTGACATATTCAGTCGTAGTCTTCTTCAGGGTTTTTTTTTGCCTCTAAAAAGATATATTAAAACATCCATATGTTCAATGCCTCATAATCTATAAGCATTTGTGCATGTTATATATTGTAATGAATTTGTAGTTACCACTCAGGAAATGGAACTATAACCTATAGCCAGAATTTGTTTAAAAAGATCCCAGCGATCCAGTGATCTCCACACGCCGTTCCCACCTCCTCAATGTAAAGTCCGGGTCCAGAAGGCTTGCAAGGAGCCACACATGTGGACCTTCTTGGGATTGGGGAATGTACAGCACCTGTGAGGTTTTACAATAATCTCAATGAATTAATCAATGAAATTATAAAAATATAATGGAATAAAAATCATTTTGCATAATGATCATTTTGTCCATTTGCAGTACTAATGGAAAATGCCAAATCGGTTAGTGTCCGTGTATACTAATTCTTTGGAATTGTATATTATTATTTATTCATTGGATACTATTTGGTTTTTATTTTGGCATTTTGTTATTTTTAATGTGAAACAAATTTTGATTATTTATTTTTAGTCAAATATTATTGGATTTTTATTGTAAAGTTCTAAATTAGTGTTTGTTGTAATACAGTCTGTTATTCTAATTCAATCAGCATTACAGAGTGATTTCCAGTCTTGTCCTCGTCAACACTGACACCTGTGTTAATGAGAGAATCACTGACAGGATGTCAGCTGGTCTTTTTGTGGCAGGGCTGAAATGCAGTGGAAATGTTTTTTTGGGATTAAGTTCATTTTAATGGCAAAGAGAATTAATTGCAATTCATCTGATCTCTCTTCATAACATTCTTTTCAGATATTTATTTGTAAATACATTTTGAAAACCATTTATCATTTTCCTTCCACTTCACAATTATGTGCCACTTTGTGTTGGTCTATCAACTAAAATCCCAATAAAATACATTTAAGTTTTTGGTTGTAACATTACAAAATGAGGAAAATTTCAAGGGGGTGTGAATACTTTGTCAAGGCACTGTATATGCAAATTGCCATCATAAAAACTGAGGGAGCAGACTTTGTGAAAATGTATCGTGTATGTAGCTCTCTGTATTTGTCATATACTGAACTGGCTTGTCTGGGAATAGATGGAGAGGTGCTTTAACAAAAATGACTAAGCAGCCCAATCAGGGACCAGCCAATTTTCGATCCACCTATGGCTGTTCCTGCTTGACAGAAGTTGATCTAATAACAACGGATTACAATTTCAAGTACAAAGAGTTTTTTTTTTTTTTTAAGGATTAATGTTTTGTCTGGAGATCAGCTGTAAACCTGCTCTGTACTTTGCACATACACACCCTCTTATTAATACTTGCAGCACTCTTGCTCTATAAAGCTGGAGGAAAACCTGGTACTTATGGGAAAGTAGCTTCTATACCTGAACAGACATTTAGCAGGCCAAGCACTATCATCTGGTAGTGTGCTTCTTTAGCCCCCTCTAACCTTTGAACTGGTATAGAACTTTTGTACGGGGGTTTTAGAGTAACACTGCATGCAATGTGTAAGTATGTATTTCTTATTGTCCCTACTCTATAATAAAATTGCAGCTTTGATTTGAATGGGCAAAATACAATTTTCCTTTAAATACAAATGTTAATGTTTAACTCCAAAGTTTTTGTTACCTTAAATTAAATTTAACAATGTGTCTCTTGATCCTGCCAGTTCTCCTTCTTCCTGGTTGTAAACTAAGCATGGAAGTCGATTTGTGCCAGTGTGGTATGTTTGTAAATCTTCAAGCGTGCCTGTAGCTTCCGTAGTCTGTTTGGAGCCATGCCTCTTGTCCATTCCTCCTCTCTTGATTGACAGCGAAGTCAAGCCACAGCCTCACTGTCAAACTGCAGTATCTCAGAGTCATTAGAGCTGCATCAATCACAGATGGTCAGGCCCACTGGCCAACCCTCGTCACGTGACTATAATCAAAAAGAGTGCATGCAGTAATCCAATGCGTTTCACAGAATCAAAGACTGCTTCTTCTGGTCAGCTCTACATTCATCAAATTACAAAATATTGATTACTTGCAAGCCACAGCATCAGAGAGAAAGGACGGACCATCATCCGGTGATGATCAATGATGTCAGAGTCATCGAACTGGTTTGGCGGGCATCGGATCACATCCCAGGCCATGCGGTCATCAACCAATAATTATCCGAATATGACAACAGTGACCCGCCTATTATTGTGTGAATCTAGGGTGCAGATACCCCCCAAAAAAGAAAGTCCTCGAAACTGTGCCTCTCCACTGCCGTGGTATGCGTCCCCGGGACGCATACCTCGGCGGCGGAGAGGCACAGTTTCGAAGACTTTCTTTTTATGGATTGAGTATCAATTGTGGTTAGTGTTCTAGATGGCCTGATGTTCAATGTGAATAATATTTTATGCTTTTTGTAATAAATTCATATTTTTTATGATAAACTATGTATGTGCTCACCTCTATGGCAGTGACATATCTGCTAAAGTCCCATCGCCCTATGGGAGAGTGGTGTCCTCCCAATTTTTCTTCTTAAGTAATAGCGGGGAGATCTTCCAAAAGGAACACTAGTTCTGGTGAACTAGGGGGTCCCCAAGAAATTCCCTTAATTTGCAGGGATTTCCTCTCACTTCCTGTTTGGCTATGGAACAGGAAGTGAAGGGAAATCTCTGCAATCAAACACAGATGGCGAAAAAAAAAAGAGCTGCAGTCACACACCGTAAAGGAGAGCTGATTGGAGGGAAGGAACTCACACCTCTCTTCACACAGCACACAGGAACAGAGCTGAGGTTGTCAGTCACAGATTGATCCTTCCCTTGTCACCTTTTTTCTCTTGGTGTCAGGAAACCCTGTCAAATGTGACTCATGCTGATAACAGAGAAACTAGACAGCAGAGAGAAGTGACACTTTATGCTTTGGAGAGAGGAAAGTAAACGCTATAGAAATATGTGCTTTGTTCAGATTTCCTGTCCGAGGTTTACAACCACTTTAACAACTTAAGGACCGAACCTCTTTTTGAGATCTGCTGTTTACAAGTTAAAATAATTTTATTTTGCTAGAAAATTACTTAGAACCCCCAAACAATATATATATATATGTATATATATATATATATATATATATATATATATATATATATATATATATATATATATATATTTTTTTTTTTTTTTTTCAGACACCCTATAGAATAAAATGGAGGTCATTGCAATACTTTATGTCACACCGTATTTGCGCAGCGGTCCTACAAGTGCAATTTTATTGGAAAAAATACACTTTTTTAAATTAAAAAATAAGACAAAAGTAAAGTTAGCCCATTTTTTTTATATTGTGAAAGATAATGTTACTCCAAGTAAATTGATACCCAACATGTCATGCTTTAAAATTGCGCCCGCTCGTGGAATGGCGACAGACTTTGACCCTTAAAAATCTCCATAGGCGACGTTTAAAAATTGCACACATAAATCCCTGTTCTTGCTCTGTCAGGAGCGATCGTGGGTGCCCGGCGGACATCGCGGCCTCCGGGCACGCACATGGGCTGCTTAGGGACCCAGCGGGTCCTTAAAGTGCCCGCCGTACAGCTACAGTGATTTGCGCAGGAGTGCCATTTTGACGTCAATCGACAGGCAGGCAGTCGGCAAATGGTAAAGTGTTACTAAACCCAGGACTCTGCATTCACTATATCTGGTCTCCCACAGTTCACAGAACATGGAAATGCAATTATTTTAGTAAATAAAAACTGCTAAATACTTTTTCTCATCAGCAGTATATAGCAGTTTTGTGATTTCTATCAGTTCCCGGTGAAGCCTGTAGGAGGGGTTTTGAAAATGCACTGAGTTGTCCTATGATTCTGCAGGGCTCCTGACCCTCTGTCTGGACAGAGCTGATTGGACCTGTGCTGATCACATGCACTCTCCCAAGAACAAAAACCTCTCTAGCAATACACAACAAACTGAGCATGTGCAGCCTGACACCAAAGGCTCTGTGTTATCCTGACATGTTTTGGAATCAGTGGAAGAAGAGGAGGATCTGTGCATACAGGATCAAGCAGCCTTTTAACATAATGCAGAGGATTAACCCTTTAAAATCCACAGTGAGTATAACAAGCATGCTTTACTGCATATACAGACTGATTTTACTGTTGTGGGTTTAGTACCACTTTAAGTTCATAGTTCAGTACATAAGCAAAGTGAATTGTTTCACTTAAAAAATCATTACAAAATGTTCTGTTTTTTATTAAAACTTTTTTTTTTTTACTTTAAAGTCAGTTTTTCCATTTGTAGTTGCAGTTATATATCATCATGTGAAAGATTGAGAATGGTTGCATTTGAATATTCCATACAATCATCACGTCCCATGTGATTCTCCAGTTTCTCCATCTAGAAATGGATTTGATTAGTTATTTTTAGGATGTCTTTGAAAATGGATTTCACTTTCCGTACAAAAACAGAGCGGCAGGAAATGAGGCACCCCCAGCCACTGAAAAGAAGGATTAAACAGTTTGATTATTTATCTATTTTTTCCGGAGCCACATCCTGGGGTTTTCTGTGCTGCGTGGCTTACGGCTTCCTCAAGGTTACAGGACATGGGAAACATGTGAGATGTGAATGTTACAGGAGTTCAGTCACTCTCCCACTGCTGATTCTCCTCTGGGGACCCTGAACAAATATAGACTTCCTCTCTGCCTGTGTGGAACATCCTCTGCAGACGAGGAAAGTATCTGAAGAAGGAAACTGCTTCAGTCTGTGATGAGCACTATTGTACAATGTGCCACATCTTTTATTAAAACAATGTTTATCTACTGTACTTGCGTTTTTTGTAAGCTTGCAGCTGCGCTAGTGATATAAAAATAGTAACCAATTATGTATTCATTAAAAATAATTACATGTATTTTTAAATGCAGCTAATTAAAATTAATAAATTGCAGAAATCAGACTTGGAGAGAGGGGAAGCTGTTGAGACCCATTTAACATGCTGATAGGAGTATATAGATAACCTCTTCTATCTGCTGTTGCTCCTTCACTGTCCAGTGCAAGACCTCATCTGGAATATGTAGTTCGGTTTTGGGCACCAGTTCTCAAAAAGGATTTCAGGGAACAGGAGAAAGTGCAGAGAAGGGCAACCAAACTGATAAGAGGCATGGAGGGGCTCAGCTATGAGGAAAGATTAGAGGAACTGAATCTATTCCCTCTTGAGAAGATTAGTTTAAGTGGGGATATGATCAACATGTACAAATATATAAGGGTTCCATATCGTGAACTTGATGTTGAGTTATTCACTTTAAGTTCATCACAGAGGACAAGGGGGCACTCTTCACGGCTAGAGGAAAAAATATTTCATCTACAAATACGGAAAGGTTTCTTCACAGTAAGAGCTGTGAAAATGTGGAATAGACTTCCTCCAGAGGTGGTTCTGGCAAGCTCAGTCGATTGCTTTAAAAAAGGCCTGGATTATTTTCTAAATGTACATAATATAACTGGGTACTAACATTTATAGGTAAAGTTGATCCAGGTAAAATCCAACTGCCTCTCAGGGGATCAGGAAGGATTTTTTCCCCTGCTGTAGCAAATTGGAGGATGCTTTGCTGGGGTTTTTTGCTTCTCTCTGGATCTACTGTGGGTGTATGTTTGTGTATATGGGATTGTATTTTTTTTTTGGTTGAACTTGATGGACTCTTTTTTCAACTTGACTAACTATGTCCAATCAGAGGCTGACAGCAGTGAGGTGACCAAGCCATTTTTCCTAACTACAGTTAGAAAAAATTGAGGTCACCAATCAGGATGTGCTGTCTAGAAGGGCCATGTAAATCTAAACACAGGTTGTTCAGTTGTTAAAATTACTCTCATATGTGCAAGGCTTTTTTTCTCAGAGAATAGGTGCAGCTCCTCCCCCTTTCTGAGTCACCCCTACCCACCTCTGAGCACCATCCCTTAGTTCCACCCCTACCCACCTCCCAATACCACTCCTTTTGGAAAATACAGAACCAAGTATCATTTTGTGGTGCTACGTACAGTGCCTTGCAAAAGTATTCACCCCATTAGGCTTTTTACCTATTTTGTTACATTACAGCCTTTTGTTCAATGTTTTTTTAATCTGAATTATATGTGATGGATCAGAACACAATAGTCTAAGTTGGTGAAGTAAAATTAGAAAAATATATACATAAAACTATTTTTCAGAAATAAAAAACTGATAATTGACATGTGCGTATGTATTCACCTCCTGTGTTATGAAGCCCATACAAAGCTCTGGTGCAACTAATTACCTTCAGAAGTCACATAGTTAGTGAAATGATGTCCACCTGTGTGCAATCTAAGTGTCACATGATCTGTCATTACATATACACACCTTTTTGAAAGGCCCCAGAGGCTGCAACACCTAAGCAAGAGGCACCACTAACCAAACACTGCCATGAAGACCAAGGAACTCTCCAAACAAGTAAGGGACAATGTTGTTGAGAAGTACAAGTCAGGGTTAGGTTATAAAAAATATCCAAAACTTTGATGATCCCTAGGAGCAACATCAAATCTATCATAACCAAATGGAAAGAACATGGCACAACAGCAAACCTGCCAAGAGACGGCCGGACACCAAAACTCACGGACTGGGCAAGCAGGGCATTAATCAGAGAGGCAGCACAGAGACCTAAGGTAACCCTGGAGGAGCTGCAGAGATCCACAGCAGAGACTGGAGTATCTGTACATAGGACGACAATAAGGATGCTCCATAGAGTAGGGCTTTATGGCAGAGTGGCCAGAAGAAAGCCATTACTTTCAGCAAAAAACAAAATGGCACGTTTTGAGTTTGCGAAAAGGCATGTGGGAGACTCCCAAAATGTATGGAGGAAGGTGCTCTGGTCTGATGAGACTAAAATTGAACTTTTTGGCCATCCCAGAAAACGCTATGTCTGGCGCAAACCCAACACATCACATCACCCAAAGAACACCATCCCCACAGTGAAACATGGTGGTGGCAGCATCATGCCGTGGGGATGTTTTTCAGCAACCGGGACTGGGAAACTGGTCAGAGTTGAGGGAAAGATGGATGGTGCTAAATACAGGGATATTCTTGAGCAAAACCTGTACCACTCTGTGTGTGATTTGAGGCTAAGACGGAGGTTCACCTTCCAGCAGGACAATGACCCCAAACACACTGCTAAAGCAACACTTGAGTGGTTTAAGGGGAAACATGTAAATGCAAATCCTCAAACAATCCATGTTAATTCCATGTTGTGAGGCAACAAAACACGAAAAATGCCAAGGGGGGGGGGGGGGGTGAATACTTTTGCAAGGCACTGTAGTTAGGAGATACAGAAACGTTACAAGACCTACAATTATGTTTTTAATAGCCACACAATAGCCATAGGCCAATCACGCTGACCACTTTTTTTTCTGATTTGGGGGTAAAGCTTAGACATTCTGTTGGGTATTTTTTTCCAATGCACCACAATGTACAGATGATTCACATTGGTGCATGTTTGTGCACTGAAAAGCACATGTGTTGAGGTCCATTAGAGTGTGATTCTCTTGTTTCAGTAGTTGTGATAATGCATTCTATGCAAATGCTTAGGGGTATATTTTTAAATCAGTAAAAGTGACTTTCTCCAGATTAATCACTATCATTTGAAACACTTGCAAGAGAAACATTCACCTGCAGTAAATGTTATAAGCATTTCATGGGAACCACAGCATGCAGAGACGGGACCTCAAATTGTTGAATGCCCCTAAGGGCTAGGTAATAGCAGAGCTGAAGACACAGGTAAGTATAGATGTTCTTCTTTTACATGTTGGGGTCCATTTAGAAATCACCCTGTGGTAACAAGGTCACTTTAGGGGTGCCTATACACCTGTACGACTGCTTCCTGGAGTTGGAAGGGTGTAATAAAACGTCTTCTGACTCATGCTGCTTGTGTGTCCTCTAGGGTGCACAGTGGCACGCTCTGTGATCACTGTGTTCTTTCAGACAGCGGTGCACTTATAGTGCACTCCTACAGACTATCCCACTCATGCTGCTTGTTTGTGTGCCCTATAGGGCCCACAGCGACGCATTCTACAATCACTGTGTCCTATGGACAGCAGTGCACTTGTAGGGCACGCCAACTGACTAGGAGTGCACTACCATAACTCCCAATTGTACCTGATTTCAAGGGACTGTCCCTGATTTGGAGCAATGTCCCTCTGTCCCTCTTTCCCCCTCATTTGTCCCTCATTTTGGTCTGATCCATATAGTTGTATATAAAATTCACTTTTTTTCTTTCAAAAAGAGTTTCCCAGTGCTAAACCTTTCATGCAATTTCTAAATTGCTGCATTTGTACACTTCAAAAGACAATATAAAGGAATAGTAGTGATAAAAGAAGCCCTTGTGGATTTGTTTAACCTTTTTGTTTTGGTTAATTCTCCTTTAATGGGGTGTGGCGGGGGCATATCCTTTGCCTCCATACATTTGCTAGTAGGTGTCCCTCATTCCCATCTCAAAATGTTGGGAGATATACATTACGCAAGTGTATGTTAATGGAGAAGTGTGGGAAGTAAAAAAACAACAAACATGCATTTTCACCTATATGGCTGCACCATCGATCCAATGCTACAGCCGCCCACCGCTGGCACTAAGCCCAAGAACTGAGCAATGATGTGACTGCTGATCGCTCAGTTCTTGGTCTGTTCTGAGCACAGAGCAGTGACTGTCAGAGGGTTAGAGGTCTTCTGCTCTAACCCTCCAGCGCTCACTGGAGCGCTGGACTGTGGAGGGGTGGGAAAAGCTCAGTGGCATGCTGAGAAAGCTGGCGGTCAGGCATCTGGTTGGATAACGGCATTATTGTCAAGATACATCCAGAAACTGGAGTGGCTCTGTGACATCAGACAAGAGCAGACTTTAGCCTGCCAATGGCTGATTCTGGGGCACATGAGTGCAAACATAAGTGCACTCCTGTGACCCACATGAGAAGTATGTCCAAAGCTTTGGCTATAATTCTCTTTTAACCAACTTTAACCAATCAAAATTCATATTCTACTGATCCAATTTATGCAATCTAAAATCTGTTTGGTTGGACTAGAGCTCCATGGTTTGCATATCACTGATACAAATGAAGCCCCTTGGCATCAGCCCTGTTATCTTGTATATATGACTATTTTAGAATCCATCTGCAGACACAGCCCTGTTTCATTACATCCCCTTCAACAATGGACCAGCAGAAAGCTTTCTAATCTGGAAATTGAGTATGAAACATGAGACATCTGTATGAGATTTACACTATAGACAAGGGAACCAGACTCAGCAGTGCCTTAGTTGAATAATCCAGGGTAATTCTTCACTTAGCACTCACAGCCTTATGCTAACAAGCAAATATTGTGACCATACAGAGATTAATGGATCCAGAGCAGAACTGGATATATAGATTTCAACAGGCAAGTTCTTCCATTAAGATGTGCAATAATGTTGCTTCATATGATTAAATTACAGCTATATTGATTGTGCTAGCCATGTACTTACCCTTTATTATTTAAAGGGGAAATCCAGTTTTGTTGAAGAAAAAAAAAATGACTGTATTTACATGAAAAATCTTGGTTTTGTGATAAGTTAAATTATATCCCTAGCACTATTCTAGTTGTAACTCATGATTACAGTAAACCTAAGGATATTGATGGGGATTCCATTTTCCATGCAACACGGCATCCCCAGAAGTCTGGAAGGAATTTGGGGGGAGATTTACTAAGACTATGTACGCAGAATCTGGTGCAGATGTGCATAGTAACTAATCAGCTTCTACCTTCAGCTTGTTCAATTAAGCTTTGACAATAAAACCTGGAAGCTGATTGGTTACTATGTACAGCTGCACCAGATTCTGTGTGCACCAGTTTTAGTAAACCCCCCCCCCCCCTTACCGTTCTATAATTTTAACCCAAATTTTGTACAGATTTCTGCAAAGGGGTTATGCTAGAAGTGGATACAAATTCTAAAAAATTCTACAAAGCAAAAAAAATGTCAGCCACTTTTATCAAATGAAAACTAGCAGAGGTAAAGTGCACATGAGAGGGGCCAGATGCTAAACAATACAAACAATTTCCAGTACATAAATTAGCTAGTCAGCACAACCTAAGTAAACCATTTAAATATTTGCATTTAAAAAAAAGTTTTTGTTGCATATATTTAAAAGTTTATATAGAAAATAGTGCCAGGTAAAGGCCCTGCTGAATTTTGTCATATAAGTATACTGTATATACTACTGCAAAAGACCCAGGTTGGACCCTTTGAGTTAGTAAATAGCTGTAATTCAGCTGTAAGGTTTTTTTTTTTCTTTTTTTCTAAATGACTAGGTCAAATGCTGATGTTTTTTGTTGTCTAACTGCAAAGTGAGGTGTCTTGTCCTGATTTTAAGCAGAAGAAGTTTAAGTTTTGAGCAAAAAAACATGATTCCAAAAAGATTTTCAAAACCTTGTGCTGATTGGAGAACTCTGGCAGGGGACATGGCAGATCTCTGGAGAGAGACCACTGCTTTCGCAACAGAAAATTAGTATCCTTCTCTATAGCATGCTCGCAGGGGTCAGGCTCTCTAGAGATAAACTTGTAAGCCTTTGCACATCATTTGTTTTAATGCACTTACTGTAGAATACACTTAACTGATGAAAGTTCTGTTAGGCATAATGTTAACATTCAAATCAAAGTTGGATAAAGATTAAAATATCGTTAGTTGCTGACCATCTTGTTAGGGCTTATTCCCGCCAGCAGCTGCATGTGCTATGTCAACTGAAAACGGCACATCACATTGTAACTTTTTTGTAAGAAATGTTTTTGGAATGTCATGAAGGGTGACAATTCATTCAGTTCTATTCACCACATTGGCATTGCAATGCAGCACGCTGTGGTGAAAAATGTACGTCCTGCAGGGCTTTTTTTTTTTCAGTGCACACCTCAGCAGTGCATTAGTGTGAACATCCCTAATTGTAAAGCACATAAATTGTATTTTCGACGCATTGGGACTGCTCTTGCAATAGGTGCCCAGCACAGCCCAATACAGCTGGTGTGAACTGGCATTTTTAAATGAGCATTTGGGAAATAAAGTCTTTTTTAAAACAAATAAAATGAATACATATATTGTCTTATTCTCTAGAGCAGCTGAATATGCACTGGTGATCAGGGCAGCTGATAAGGCAGTACAACCACTTCTGGCCCAGGCCTCGTCAGCTAAACAGGGGGGATCGGGCCTAAATGAATAAATTGATTTTACTAGGCCACACCCATACCTCCCAACTTTCTGAGATTGGAATGAGGGATACCTATTAGCAAAAAGTATGTAGGCAAATGACACACCCCTGACACACCCCCCTTAAAGGAGAATTATACAAAAAAAGTGTTTTTTTTTTTACCACTACTATTCTCTTTTAATGGGTTTTGGAATTTACAAATGCAGAAATTTGAAATTGGATGAAAGGTTTAGCACTGGGAAACACTTTTTGATAGATAAATAGTGTATTTTATACACAACTATATAGATCAGACCAAAATGAGGCACAAATGAGGAGGAAAGAGGGGCAGAGGGACTTTGATTCCCAAAAGAGGGACAGTCCCTTGAAAAGGGACAGTAAAGAGATATGCACACCCCCACTCCTACTTGCTTACCAGGGCTTAAAAAACATTTCCCTTGGCCCCATCATGTCAACAGCAGGGCCCAAGAGGTGGGAGCAGAGGAGGAACTTTTTTTTTTTTTTTCGGGGTGTAGGCAGATAAAGTCAGTGCCGCTGTTTTACTGCACACTGGGGGGATTGGGGTGTAGGCGGGGTTGAGGGGGCCCCATCAGGAAGACTATATGGGGCCCCGTGATTTCTAATAGCAGCCCTGCTGGTGATGGGAAGCTAAACAAAAATATAGGAGACCAGACATTACACAAGATATGGGAAACAAAATCTATATTATTGGTAAAAACCTACTATTTTTTATTATCAGAGTTACATTTTTGTTAACCAATAATTCCTTATTATTATCAGAGTTACATTTTTGTTAACCAATAATTCCTTATTATTATCAGAGTTACATTTTTGTTAACCGATAATTCCTTATTATTATCAGAGTTACATTTTTGTTAACCGATAATTCCTTATTATTATCAGAGTTACATTTTTGTTAACCGATAATTCCTTATTATTATCAGAGTTACATTTTTGTTAACCGATAATTCCTTATTATACGATTAGCAAATCATCTGGTATATCCTTGCTGTTTGAAATGCGGAGTGAGGTCTCAAACATGAGAAAGTCTGTGTCTCGGCTGAAACCACAATTAACGAGCAGAACAGCAAGCAAATTTAAAGTGTCAATAAGGAGGTTATTATCACAAATGGAGGCAGTGAAGTCCATCACATGTACACGCTAATGCACCTAGGTTTTGAAAACAGCATTTGTCTTACAACTGTCCTCTCCAATTAAAACAATTATATTATGCATTAACCAAAGTAAAAATGGATTCACTATCCACAGTTAGGTCCTCAAATATGGTGTCTAACTGTTGGATGACACATAATATTCCTGTTTTTTTGCAGTCAGTGTGTTAAGTGAAAAAAATCAAAAAGCTGTTTTGTGCCTTGCTATTTAATTCCATCTACATTGGCTCTGCTTATTTAGATTTCTGTGGCATTCAACATTTTTTTTTTTTTTGTTCAGTCTGCAGGCTGAATAAAATAAATTGAACTGATTCTTCTGTCCATAGAGCATGAATGAATTAATGTTTCGACAGCTGGGCACAGTTGTTCAGTCATCAGCTTTCCACCTGTCCCCTTCAGTTTTTCAATTGAAAGATGTCAGGATGGAGGGTGCTGACAGGGCCATCCACAAAGTGAATTTTTGACCAGTCCATCAGGAACAAGCCAAAATTCACCTAGTGTATGGCCAGCTTTTGAGTCACAGGAGTACGATTACTTTTGTTCTCCAGTGACCAAGAGTTAGCTGATAGGGGGCTATTGCTCATCTGAGATAGCACAGCCAAAGTACTCCCCAGCACTGGTGGTGAGTTCATGCTTTGAACTATAATCCCCCCTAGCACTGATGGAGGCTTTGGGAAGGATCCTGACAAAAACCTGACAGCTAGCTCCACCTTTCAGCACTTGGCTGAGAGCCAGAGCAAGTTGCTTCTGCCCCCTCCACAGCCCAGTGCTACAGTGAGCTCCGGAGGAGCAGCGTAAGGAGCGGTGACTGACAGTCACTGCTCTCCACTTCAAGCAGACCAAATACTAATGGTCATGAGAAAAATATTATATTAATTAAATAAAACAATAAAGATTTATTCAAGTAGTGTTCAGCACCATACCAATCTATTTGTAACTTTCATTTAGGGTGTAAAATACTCACATTACCATATAAAACTATTCATTATCCCAGATTATAGTGACTTTTTTTGTCTTCCTCTCACTGAGATGATGTTTGTCTCATAAAAAGGTATGGACAAAACTGACTTGGACTTTAAAAAGAGCATATTTACCAAAAGCAGACAAAAGAAGTAACAACTTAACCTTGTCCTCTAAAGCCATCAGTTATTGCTATGGATCCTACGGACAGCGGAATCATTGCAAAGGTGTAAGAGAGACATTTCATTTTCCCACTTGTCAGTCTAGCTGTTACATCTTTAAGATAAAGGTGTGTCAAAGAGTTACTGACAATAAAAGTCCCCTGGGAATGAAACTGTTAACACCTGTGGTAATGGTATTAGTTACACTCCCTGGTTAAACTAGTGTAGGAGGCCAGTTTTCTAAGAAGGGATTACAATAACATGAGCACAAGAAGAAAGCTTCCTTCGGCTGCTGCAAATCCAGGCTTAGAAAAGATCTCAGCTTCTCCCCAGGTCAAGATTTTACTTGTTGACTCATATGAGAGACTTACAAATGAGACTCAGGAAAGCTGCTACATCATGCTTTTTCGGAATGTTTCTGGACGATTGTATGGTTTTTACCAATGAACATTAGATGGCCAACCAGCCTGAAACAACTGTATGCAGTTTGGAAAAAATACTGTTTCTGTACTATGAATGTACAGTTGGCTCCAAGTAATGAGTTGTGCCATGACCCCACCCACTATCCTAAAATGAGAAATAAATCTCCTATTTTTTTATCCTTTTATCAATGAAGTGTTTAAATTCACATCTGTCTGTGCATGTAAACACATATTAATGTATGCGTTGATGTGCAATGCATCAGCTTTGAGTGGGCAAGTGCCATGTTGGCTAAAGCAGCTTACTACGATGCATACATCTTGCTTTGTAGTGCCCTGAAGGGTAAATGTGTTTGTTTATACTATACTGCTTTTGGGTGTCATTAGGAATGAATGTCAACTCACCACAGTACTTTTGTTCTCAATGCTCCCAGGTTCCTCTCCACTATAAAGAAGGGCCTACTCCATTTCCTTCCTTCTTACCCTGTTTCGCAGAAAATAAGACCTAGCGTGATTGTCGGTGATGGCTGCAATATTAGCCCTACCCCCCAAATAAGCCCTACCCTGTTTCCCCGAAAATAAGCCCTTCCCTGAAAATAAGACCTACAAGGACTTTAACTAGGGCTTATTTGGGGGGTAGGGCTTATATTGCAGCCATTATCGACAATCACGCTAGGTCTTATTTTCGGGGAAACAGGGTAGTTAAATGTGAAAATCAGAGGTGTTCTGTCACATTAGCAACCATGTAAGGTCTGCTGCTTTTAAAATGTAACATCTAAACAGTCCGTCGGATTTACAAATACTGTATTTAAGCATATAAGCTCCGTTTTGTGTTGAAAATAACTGTGACATCTAAAACTCCGGTGGGTGTAACAAGATTTGTCTTGTCTTTTTTTTTTGCTGATCCGAAAAATGATCCGATCCATGACTCTGATCCGAGGAACGATCCGATCCGTGAGTTTTTTGATCCGTTGCACCCCTAGTCAAAATGAATGCCACCATAGCACACCAAAGCACAAAAGGTGTATAACTGCATTGCATGGGTGTGAAACCAGTCTAATGGGGTCCCTTCACATTTATGTGTAGCATTAATGCTTTACAGTGCCATTCATTTTCACCTGTGTTAGAGTGAACCACAAGGCATGGTAATGCAGTACTGTGCATTGTGGTGCACTATGTTGGAAAAAAAGGTACAGGTGCAGTTCTGCCTTAATGCAACACACGGTTGTGTGCATGTGTTAAACCAATGCATCAGAATAAAAGGTGGAAGGGTCTATATAGGTACATGTGCAGCATGTCTATTTTATAAGCTGACATCCTGCATGCAAGTATATACTTGGGAAGAACTGAAAATGCTTTGAACGATACAACAGGGCCAACAGACTTCTCCAAGATAGATCAACTGAGGGTATCTTGTCACATCTTTACAACTGTTACCCAATTTGTCTGGATTGGAAAATAATCTAATGTTTATAAGTATTTACAGAACCCTTTTTTTCTTGCACTTATAGTGAAGGACAGAGCTGGCAGATGTTTCCAAAAAAAAAAGCAAGCAGCTGCTCCCATCTGAAAGAGATATCCTACCTGGCAAATCTTGTGACAGGCAAGCAGTTTATCATGTACTAGAGTGAAATCAAACATTATAAAAAGATAAACATAATTTGTTGAATAAACAGCGAATGGCATATGTGCTTTAAACTCTGAAGGAGGCCTCTTCATATGCACCATTACTCTGAACAGTGAAGTGCAAGTTTATTTAACAAATGTTAAAAGATTAAAGGAAACCTCTAGTTGGCACATATTATGGAGCCATAAGCTGATAGCCAAGACTGATATGGTTACACCGCAGCGA
Source organism: Aquarana catesbeiana (assembly GCF_042186555.1). Lineage (NCBI taxonomy): Eukaryota > Metazoa > Chordata > Amphibia > Anura > Ranidae > Aquarana > Aquarana catesbeiana. Next base: position 688,370,953 of record NC_133325.1, on the reverse strand, counting down.
TGTACCCCCAAAACCCTCTGATGTGTCTGATTCATTTAATTGTAGAATGAAATTTCACTTTGTGTGATGGTAGGCTGTTATCCATCCAGCCTAACTATGTTAGCCTTTATTTTCAATGGATCAAAAAGATTATAAAACATGTTCTCTTGCAAGCAGAACATAACTATTTATTATTTATCGTTTTTTTCACAATCAAAATTTATTGAAAGTTTATAACAGATAACAATATGACATCATAGCAATTATCAAATACAGGTTGAGTATATATATGTCAGTTTACATGGATTTAAAAGAGACAAATAAAAAGAGAAGAGGTATATACTTAAAATAATGAATTAAGGGGAGCATAATGTTATTTATCTTATAATTTGTAATAACAGTATGTTGTAACCTTTACTTTTCTAGATGGAATTGCAAGATAAATCAGATTCTTCAGCTGATTATTCATCCTGCAATATAGCTAAGTAATTAGAAAACATGTCATGGGTATCCTGTAATTATGCCTTCACAGGGCACTGCATTGTGGTTTTTCATTTCAATAATTGGATATATAGTTCTGTCTCAGTTAATGTTTTTAATAGGTAACTTATGATACTCTTTGCAAAGCCTAAGTACACAAGCACAGCACTAGTGCTATGTGGAATGTGAAGGGTAATTTCTAAACGAGTCACTTCCTCCCTATTAATTATCTCAATACACAGAATGCATTATTGACCACATTCTTCTCCTTTTCAAATGGCCATATAACAATTAGACACAAATGCAAACAATTCAAATTGGAATTTTTATGCAATGATGTCATTTTTGTTTTAGGCTGGGTTTACACTAAAGCACGGAGCAGCTCACAGCAGGGGTCCGGTGCATCCCTGTTCACCGTTTCAGGTCTGATTTCAGCCTGAATTTTTGGCTGAATGTGGACCTGAAAAGGGCCAGAAGATGCACAGGACTCCCGTGCAATTCGCATCGGAGCCGCCCTGGAGATGTGTGAACCGGCTCCAAAGAGAGCCGGTCGCAATCTCCTGACATGCGAATTGGATGCAGCAAATACTGCATCCAATTCGCAATAGTGTGAACCCAGCCTCAGACTGAAAACATTATTATTATTAGTATGCATAATCATTAGACATGAAAATGTAAACATATGCATATTTATATTTCCCCATAAATGTTATATGCATCTGTTTTATTTATTGGTCTATTTGAGAAATAAGGGGTTTTCGAAATAAAAAAATTGTTAAGGTGGTTTATCACCTTAGGAAATTATGGATGCTGTTCACATCACTTGTTTCCTAAGTACTTCTACTATTGCTGTTTGTCAAACAAACCTTAAGCCGGCTATAGCCAGGCCACCAAGTTCAGTAGAAACCGGCCAAGATTCGAAACATGTATGGGCAGGCTGAATGTACCCAAGTTGATCGATAAATAAACTTGGCTACAACCAGCCTGCAGGATTATACAAGCGATTATCGCTAGCGACTGTTCTAGCTGCTAGCTGTAATCACTGCGTTCCCCCCCGGCAGGGATGCTTTCCCCCATTAGGAGAACACAATGGCTCAGTGAGAGGGATTCCCCTGTCAACACTGTCTGTGTTAATGGGGGAATTGAGCAAATTTCTTTCCTGCAACCCGTGGCCACCTATGGCCGGCCTTAGACCATCCATGGTAATAAAACAAACCTCATGAGAATGGCATGGTATACACATAAACTGGTGGTTAGCTGCAGATGTGTGAGTGGACAGTAAATTAAGAACATACAACTTCTCTCTGGGGTAATCAGTAGTTGGTATTTTCCCTTAAACTGTACAAAGATACCACATTTTTTGGATAAAGAAGAGAAGGATTTAAACCAATACGAGTTAATTTTTTTCCTATCTGTGTACCATTGGGTAATTTTCCCTGCATATCCTGTCAAACTTTTTTGAAAAACTAACAATTTTCTATTTAATGATGGGAGACTCGTGTGAGAGATATAAATCGAGAAAGAAATGCACATGGGTGCAAGAAAGGAGAATTACCAGAAAGAAAAGAAGATTCCTGGTCACGAAAATTCTTTTCTCTAGCGCAACATGAAGTGAAATTGAAGGCTTGGTTGGTCGAATTTCGTAATCAATGGTAGCACCATCGGATCACAAAATGCAAATAATATCTGATTTTAGAAAGAAAATTTGTTCGGAACTCGACCCATGTAAGGCCTGCATTAGTTAGTAGGAAGTTCCCAAAGAGAGAGAAATCCCCTTCAGTTGTCTCTGATACAGGTGCCCCAATTGGAAGATTTCCCCTTATCTCTTGTTCTGGGACAACTCTAAAATGTTATATTTCCCGCAATTTCTTTCTTCTGTGATGGCACAAATAAAGGTATAAATCTCCCCAGTGAGTACAAAGACAACAGTAAAAATTTGACAAAAGGTAAAACGCTTTCCCACTCTATTCAAACCTAAAAAAAAAAGGGTTTGCCTATAAACACATTTTAAGTGGAAAAGCCCTTACATTTCCTTTGTACAAGGTAACATTTCATAAGGAGCCAATTTAGAAATGCAGCAGTAAAGTGCTATACATTAATTTTGGCAAAATAGTAAGTCACTTTGTAATAGTCTGTACTACATACAGTAAGCTGTTCTGCCTTCCTGCATGGCTATTGTACAATTCCCTTTCATGCCCAGAATGAGCGTGTCATATGGTATCTCTGCCAGACCTTATATTTTTATTAAAGAATTTGAATATAAGGCACTCTCTGATTGCCGAGATGAAGAGGCAGGTGGATGATGTCACAATCTCTACATCAGCTAATTAAAGAATTCCTTGTATTCATTGATGACAATGCAGGGCTGTTTTGAATGTCGGAGATGCTGGATAACAGACGTCATATGGTATGAAAGACAGCACAGGTAAGCTGACCATATAGGAATCTTTTTTTATTTTTTCAATCACAGCATCCAGAACTATTCTGCAGCGGTAAAAATCAATCTAATCCAAGCTGGCCCAAACAAACTATTTAAAGTGAAAATAAACTTGGAGTTCTGCTTTAAGCAAAAGTCTTTGAAGTGACTGCTGCTGTGTCTTATCGCAAGCTACCTAAGAACTGAAAGCACCAAAATACCTGCCATCTTCCTGTTTTGTTGCCAACCTGTATTGACCTCACTATTATCTTGCCTGCCGTGACCCCTGCCAGGACCTGGCTACTCTTTCACCTGCCTTCTGACTTGAGACCTGCCTGGAGCTGACTACCCTCTACCCTGCCACACCATAGCCTTCCTCTTCTTTCCACCCCCTGGTGGGACAACTCTGAGGTCCACAACCTAGTGTTGCAGCAAAGAAAACCAGGACCACTAGCATTCTTTGTCCTGTTCACCATCAGGAGCTCTGGTGAAGACCAACTGTCATTTAAAATGGTTGTAAATCCACAATAAAAAAACAAAACAAAAAACAAACCTGCAAGACAAAGGCATAATGACATAGTATGCATAGCATACTGCTTGCTTCTTTTTTCTCTGCCAATTAACTGGTGATCATAGGCATGCTCAGGGAGTGTGCCAGGTGTGCCTGGGCACACCCTAATCACCCCAAGCACATTAGCATTATTGCTCTGTGTGCAGGCAGGGATATGGGAAATATCTACCTCTGACCAGTTCTGCCATTTATGAAGTGCTACCGTACTTCTTTCACTGTACCGACTCTACCATAAGAGTGTGTGTGTCTCTATGTGTTTGTATATGTAATATATATCACACACACACATGTGTTTGATCTTTGGGGTGCGCATCCTAATTCAACAGGCTACACACAGCTATGCTGGTGATTCACCGGTTCTTCGGTGGTAGCGATCTTATTTAATCTCTCAATCCCACAAATCCTTAATGGCAGTTCACGTCCAACTCTCCTCTCCTCGTCTGCATCAAAATTCACATCTGGTCCGACAAGGTTTTAATATATGGATCCTTTATGGAAAATCACATTCCACTCCACTCTCCTCTCCTAAAAGCGCCACTAGACCTGTTGTGGTCTTTGTTGAAGGTGAGCTGCTAGCGTATAAACGAGGAAAAATAAAACATTCCAGATTGTGTTCCACCAACGGGAACACAATCATTAGGGTTAGTCTGTCTCTCCTTTATTTCTACCTCTCTGAACTCCATATCAGATCTCATGGATACCGCTCACCTCACACCACGCCCAGCGCCAATTAAAGGAAAACCTTACACACAGCAGAAAGGAATGATGAAAATTCAGCCACAGTGCCCCCTGTGGTGGGATGACTATTACACAACATAACTGAACCAGAACTTGCAACAGACTTGCAGAATGTTTGCAAAGAAAGTTGATCTGGAGTCATGCAATGCAGACTTACTGCAATTGTGCAACAAACTTGTGAAGCCTGGCAAGTCTAGCAAGAACTTAGTAATTCAAACTTGCAGCACAATTACTTGCTCTCTGCGACAATGGCCTTAAAGTAGTATTACTGTATGTCCTCAGCATTATTTAGCTTAAGACATTGAGCACAATAAAATAAAAATGTTTGGGTAAATCTTGGTTAAATTTCTTACCCCAGCATATGCATTTTACAAATTTCAATGATGCTGGCTCCGGTGCTCTTAGTGAGCTTTCAAGAACTTCCAGTCTTTACAGGAAAAAGTTAACAGTGGGCAGTGCAGTCTCAGGTCACTTTGTTATGGTGGAGAAGGTAGGAGCCAGGAGAAGTAGAGTGCCTTGTTATCCTAAGCTATGGGCTGTGGCACCATAGGACATTGCAATAGAAATGAGTCACCCTAAAACAGGAAACAGCAGGGGCAGCAGTCATGGCACCAGCTTGAACTGAAATATAGGTAAGGTTTCAAAGATGCTGCTTACTCAGTAACAGTAGGTTCAAACCTTTGCGTTTTTTTTCATGTGTTTTGCAGTTTGCAGAAAAGCACTACAGTCCATTTAACATGGTTTCCTATGGTACACGTTCACATCTATGCGTTTTGCGGCTAGTGAATTTTTGGAAAGGGTCGGGGACTTTTTTTTACACGTTTTGCGTGTAATAGACTGGACTAATGGAATCCCACCAGAAATGCAAGTGTTATGATTGTGATGTGATTTTTGATGTGTTTTGCGTTTTTTATTCTTCTGTTTAAAACACTGTATATAGCTGGTTGCTAGGGGGGGCCGGGAAGCTGGCTGCCATGTCCTTAACAACTGATGAGTTATCAGCTGTCAGCGTCAGCGGGGCTCCCCGCTGACAGCTGAATGTAAAAAAAAAAATTGCCGGCAAAAAAAAATGTGAAACAAAAACAGTGTGGGGTCCCCTCTGCTACCTCCCCCCAAAGCACCTTGCCCCCATGTTGATGAATACAAGAGCCTCTTCAACCAGGGTTGTCGGGGTCTAGGGCCCCCCTTATTCGAATGTATATCGGGTACATTGTACCCCTACCCATTCACCCCAAAAAACAGTGTTTACAGTATGTTTTTTTTCTAATGCAAAATGCATGAAAACTGCATGCAAAAACACATAAAAAATGAAGGTTTAAAAATGCAAAACGCATAAAAAAAGTGCCTGAAAAACGCATCAAGCACAGCCGCATAGAACCTAGTCTAAGTGATGGAATTAAAAAGGGTTTAAAATTACTTGAATTATGGATTTTTAGGAGAGGGTCTGAAATACAGACTATTGTAGATGAGATCTCATCAATGGAGCCCCTAATACATAGCAGGTTTATGTGGGTAATTCCACCTACTCTCCAAAATTTAGAGTGGAGTTGCCCTTTTGGTTCATAAAAATGAAAGAAGCAGATAACACATTGAAGTCTTGTAGAATTGCAACATATGGTTGTCCTGAAGCCACTAATGATTTGTCATCTGTATAGTCACCTTGATTCGTTTAGTGGGTTAATTACTGAAGGTTAAAGGAATGGATACACCCATACGTTGTCTTGGCAGCATTCCTGGATAAATTAAGTACAAGCCAAACAGTCAGTGGTATTAGTAACCGTTTGCTCATCACTCTAATAGATTTTGCAGGCTTATAAATGCTGTTTATTCCTTTTGTGTTTAATGGATGCATGTAATACACACCATATGTGAGTACAACCCCCCTCAGTTTCTCACTCTACTTTCTGTATTCCCTTAGTGAATGGGGTGCTCTACTGACTTCCATCATCCAATCATGTACATGCAAAAATACTTTTTTTTTTTTTTTTTCATTACATTGGGCATTTTTTGCAAAGTGAATTCTCACCACATTCACTAAGCTAAGGGAACATTTCCCCTGCAAAGCAAAAATTCCCTTGCAAAGTGAACAGCCTATTTGTCTTTAGTAAATCAACCACTGGAATCACTGGTTTCTACCTATTCATTTTAAAGTGATTTTACAGGTTACTTGCTATAGGGGCTCATGTGCGAACTCGCTCCCAAGCTGGGTTGTGTGCGTCCATAGCTACTCCCCCGCGCCTCGCTCCTCCTCGCTGGATTTGATTGACAGCAGCAGGAGTCATTGGCTCCCCCTATCAATCTGCTCTGTAATGCCTTGTACACATAACAATATTGGACAAAGGCTTGTCCGTTTTTGTTTTTTTGCATGCTAGTCTCATTTTGAAAACCAATAGGATACTAAAATTGCGAAAGTTCTCATACAGCAGAATACAACTTTGGAAGTGATGTAATGTATTGTATTGTATTCTTTTATTTCTGAGCATGCATGGTCTTGGTCACACAATTTTTTTCATATAAATACTATACTAATTACACGAAAATGCATTTGTTCTGTTATTGTGCAAGAAAAATCTTTGTGCTCGTCCCTTCAGATAATTTTGCATGAACTGTCATGATCGGCTTTTAAAAGCTGTATACTAATGATCAGATTATAAGACAATCGCTCTGAAAGTGGTATTTTTCATCTGATTTTCTTATCGTGTGTATTAGGAATTAGACCAGCGCTGCTGCATATGACCACAGTGCTGGATTGATACAAGGCTCAGGTAAGTACCTGATGCCTCCAGAACAATTAAAGTGGAATTGAATTGTGCTATTTTGTTATGGGCCACCAGGAGGTTTATGCTATAATATGCTAGTATGCACCACATATTAGCACATTATGGGAGATTATCTGTCAAATGAAGCCCTCCAGTGCTGCGGTGTGAGCGCTGCATCTGGTCCCTGGTGCTTCCATCTTCTCCTGGTCTTCCTTCTGGGTTCGGTCTGTTTGACCGCTTGAATAGCTGGGCCGCAATTACGTCAATCCCATGCATGTACCAAGTAGTCACTTTATCATGGCACAGAGCAGCTCAGTGTACATTACCACTGACAGGCAGGAAGAAGCATTTATGACAAAAGAGACACGAAGGTCTGTCAGTGGTTTTTCAAAAATTTGGAGTTTAACCACTTAATCCCCGGAAGAATTTGCCCCCTTAATGACCAGAGCATTTTTTGCGATATGGCACTGCGTTATTTTAACTGACAATTGCGCGTTCGTGCAGCGCTGTACCCAAACAAAATTTACATCTTTTTTTTCACACAAATAGAGCTTTATTTTGTTGGTATTTGATCACCTCTGCAGTTTTTATTTTTTGGCACTATAAACAAAAAAAGAACGACAAATTTGAAAAAAAAAAATTTTTTAACTTTCTGCTATAATACATATAAAAAATATATATATAAAAAAACACATTTATCCATCAGATTAGGCCGATGTATATTCTTCTACATATTCTTGGTAAAAAAAATTGCAATAGGCGTATATTTTATTTATTTTTTATTTCAGGTACTTACATAGCGCCGTCAATTTACACAGCGCTTTACATATACATTGTACATTAACATCAGTCCCTACACCCTCAAGGAGCTTACAATCTAAGGTCCCTAACTCACATTCATATACTAGGGACAATTTAGACAGGATCCAATTAACCTACCAGCATGTCTTTGGAGTATATTGATTGGTTTGCGCAAAAGTTTACGCGTCTACAAACTACGGGAACGATTTAGGGACTTTTATTTTTTTTTATTGTTTTTACTGGTAATGGCGGCGATGTGCGATTTTTAGTGGGACTGCAACATTGCAGAAGACAAATCTGACCCCAAATTATACTTTTTGGGGACCAGTGACATAATTACATTGATCAGTGCTATAAAAATGCACTGATCAATATAAAAATGACACTGGCAGGGAAGGGGTTAATGCTAGGAGGCGATCAAGGGGTTAAGTGTGTTCCCTCAGCATGTTCTAACTGTAACGGGGATGGGCTTACTGGAACATGACAGAGATCACTGTTCTTGATCACTGGGAGCAGTAGATCCTTGTCATGTCACTAGGCAGAACGGGGAAATGCCTTGTTTACATAGGCAGTTCCCCGTTCTGCCTCTCCTCACCATGCCTCTCGGCCACCAGCGCACATCAAGCGGGACCCGCAGGTACGCTCGTGCTTCTGCTATCCTGCTTTTATGGACTGACGTACAAGTACATCAGTTGCGAAGAAGAGCCATTCTGCCGACGTTTATTGGCATGAGCCGGTCGGCAAGCGGTTAATGCCGATTTAAACATCTCAAAAGCATATACAGCTATGCTGCCAAATGCATATGCTCTCCTGTACACCGGTGGTTCTCAACTTCAGTCCTCAAGTACCCTCAACAGGCCATGTTTGCATGTGTTCCTTTATCTTGCACAGGTGCTTTAAATCCGAGTCAATGACTTGGTATTTTGGACAGCTATTTTATCTAAGAGAAATTCCCCAAACATGGACTGTTGGTGGTGCTTAAAGAAAGGGTTGAGAACCACTGCTGTACACCATTATCATGATACTGACAGGCACATGTATCCCCTGCCCTCCTCAGTTCTCAATATCCAGGTCTGACCCTCTTGAGCATTTACAGTATTTACATTCTTTCTCTAAGTTTCTTCCACATGCTATGGGAAACTATTATCAACATCCTGCACACCCTCATTGTTCTACATCTTGCCAGCATTGTGCCTGAGCTTCCCACCCTCAGAGAAGGACCTCTGACTTAGCACTCACAATGACCTGTAAGCAATGCATTCACATACAGTGCCTTGAAAAAGTATTCATACCCCTTGAAATTGTCCACATTTTGTCATGTTACTACCAAAAACGTAAATGTATTTTATTGGTATTTTATGTGATAGACCAACACAAAGTGGCACATAATTGTGAAGTGGAAGGAAAATTATAAATGGTTTTCAAATTTCGTTACAAATAAATATCTGAAATGTGTGCCGTGCATTTGTATTCAGCCCCCTTTACTCCGATACCCCTAACTAAAATTTAGTGGAACCAATTGCCTTCAGAAGTCACCTAATTAGTCCTAATTAGTCCACCTGTGTTTAATTTAATCTCAGTATAAATACAGCTGTTCTCTGAAGCCCTCAGAGGTTTGTTAGAGAACCTTAGTGAACAAGCGGCATCATAAAGGCCAATGAACACACCAGACAGGTCAGGGATAAGGTTGTGGAGAAGTTTAAAGCAGGGTTAGGTTATAAACAAATATACCAAGCTTTGAACATCTCACGGAGCACTGTTCAATCCATCATCCAAAAATGGAAAGAGTATGGCACAACTGCAACTCTACCAAGAAATGGCCGTCCACCTAAACTGATAGGCCGGGCAAGGAGAGCATTAATCAGATAAGCAGCCAAGAGGCCCATGGTAACTCTGGAGGAGCTGCAGACATCCACAGCTCAGGTAGGAGAATCTGTCCAGAGGACAACTATTAGTTGGCAAGAAGAAAGCCATTGTTGAAAGAAAGCCATAAAAAGACCTGTTTGCAGTTTGCGAGAAGCCATGTAGGGAACAAAGCAAATATGTGGAAGAAGGTGCTCTGGTCAGGTGAGACTAAAATTGAACTTTTTAACATAAAAGCAAAATGCTATGTGTGGTAAAAAACTAACACTGCACATCACCCTGAACACACCATCCCCACTGTGAAACATGGTGGTGGCAGCATCATGTTGTGGGGATGCTTTTCTTCAGCAGGAACAGGGAAGCTGGTCAGAGTTGATGGGAAGATGGATGGAGCCAAATACAGGGCAATCTTAGAAGAAAACCTGTTAGAGTCTGCAAAAGATTTGGGACTGGGGCGAAGGTTCACTTTCCAGCAGGACAACGACCCTAAACATACAGCCAGGACTACAACGGAACGGTTTAGATTAAAGCATATTCATGTGGCTCACTCACAGTTCAGACCTAAATCCAATTAAGAATCTGTGGCAAGACTTGAAAATTGCTGTTCACAGACGCTCTCCAACCAATCTGACAGAGCTTGAGCTATTTTGCAAAGAAGAATGGGCAAAAACGTCACTCTCTAGATGTGCAAAGCTGGTAGAGACATCCCCAAAAGGACTTGCAGCTGTAACTGCAGCGGAAGGGGGTTCTCTAAAGTATTGACTCAGGGGGGACTGAATACAAATGCATGTCACACTTTTCACATATTTATTTGTAAAAAAATTGGAAAACCATTTATCAATTTTCTTCCACTTCACAATTACAGTGTATGTGTTGGTCTATCACATAAAATCCCAATAAAATACATTAACATTTTTGGTTGTAACATGACAAAATGTAGAAAATTTTAAGGGGTATGAATACTTTTTCAAGGCACTGTATAAATATTATAGAGCAATTCAAACAACAGATCAGGTTTTATGTAGCAATTTACCTTAATCCTACCTTAAAAAGTTCTCTGACATACTGTATGTACTGTAGCTTATAATTCCTCTTTAAAGTCAGATGGGCAAAAATGAACCAACAACTTCAATTTTATTTAACCTGTTCACGAGCACCCCACGCAGATATACTCCGCCAGGGCAGCCGCTCTGCCCCAGATCACGTACTAGGTACGTCATCTGGCACTTCCGGGTCTGGGGGTGTGCATGCGTGCTGCTGCCGACCCACTCCCGGTGTGATTTGACACAGCGGAGGTCAGTCAGTGGGTCCGGCTGACGTGATATCCACCGGGACCCGCTGATCATTCGGGAGATAGGCAGAATGGCGGTCATGTAAACAAGGCAGACCGCTGTTCTATGACAAGGGAAGGCAAAGATCTTGTGTTTTTGCTAATCAGAAACACAGATCTCTGCCTTTCCACAGTGCAACCACCCCCATACAGTTAGCAAGCACTCCCAGGGAACACAGTTAACCATTTGATCTTCCTTGTTAACCCCTTCCCTGCCAGTGTCATTAGTACAGTTACAGTGCATATGTTTTTATTTTCTTATTGGGTATGTTTTATAGTACTAAGTAAAAAATATTGTTTTTTTTCCCAAAATTGTCGGTGATCAAATACCACCAAAAGAAAGCTCTATTTGTGGGAAAAAAAGACAAATATTTTATTTGGGTACAGCGTTGCATGTCCGCCCCATTGTCAGCTAAAGTAATACAGTGCCGTTTCCCAAAAAATGGCCTGGTCATGAAAGGGGGTAAACCTTCCGGAGCTGAAGTGGTTAAACCATAGACAATAGATGCCAAACATTTTACATGGATATAATCAGTCTAATAATACATGATTGCTATAATTCAGGAAATATAATTGAAAGCAAATCTAAACTTTTAAAATATCTATTTTTCATTTGTTTACAGTGATAATTTGGTGGAGAAAGATAACCGGGTGTGATTACGCCAAAACAAAATAAAGAAAATAAGACACCTGGCCCAGGTGTCATCCACCCCTTTGCGCTAAAAGAATGCGTGCAGAATAACAGTGAAAAAGGAGGAAATCCCCACTGCCCAAGGCTATGTGAATGCCTGAACAATGACTGTATCTTATTGGATGCAGTCTGTTTGGTCGATAATTTCCCACCAGCTGTCAATTTTTAAATCTACTTTTGTTGAGCCAGGAGGTGCTTGTATGGCCACCCAGCGCTCAGATTATATTGTGCCTGTGTTTCATGCTACACCCTAGATTGGGGTGTAACATAGATTAGGGTGTAACATGAAGCATGGTCACAAAGGTGGACTATGCCTTTTACTCCTTTACGCCTAAGGGTAAAATAATGTTAATGCCTAAGCACAATTTTGCAACTTTATTAGTAACTTTTTTTTATCCTACCTAGAGGTCCCCGCCCCCCAGGTCACCAGAACTAGTGTCCCCATTGGAGGATTTTCCCTCTATTACTTTTCTGGGAACAACCCAACATTTGGGTGTTTTTTACTTCCACATTCAATTATTATTGAAAATTAAAAACAGGAGAAATAGAGAGGGTTAATCTCCCTAAGACTGGTCATACATTATACAATGTTCTTGTACAACTCTTCTTTAGATTTACCAAAACCATATAATATGAGATCAAACCTAAACACTTTTAACCACTTACAGACCGGAAGATTTTCCCCCTTAATGACCAGGCCATTTTTTGGGATACGGCACTGCGTTGCTTTAACTGATGATTGCGAGGTCGTGCGACGCTGTACCAAAACAAAATTGACGTCCTTTTTTTTTCCCCACAAATAGAACTTTTTTTTGTGGTATTTGATTACGTCTGCGGTTTTCATTTTTTGTGCTATAAACAAAAAAAGAGCGACAATTTTGAAAAAAAAATATATATATTTTTTACTTTTTGCTATAATAAATAACCCCAAAAATAATTAAAAAAAAAAAAATTTCTTCATCAGTTTAGGGCAATATGTATTCTTCTACATATTTTTGGTAAAAAAAATCACAATAAGCGTATATTGATTGGTCTGCGCAAAAGTTATAGCGTCTACAAAATAGGGGATAGATTTATGGCATTTTTATTATTTTTACTTTTCACACTTTTTTGGGATCATTGTCATTTATACAGAGCTAAAAATAGCCACTGCTTACTGTATAAATGTCACTGGCAGGGAAGGGGTTAACACTAGGGGGTGATCAAGGGGTTAAGTGTGTTCCCTGGGAGTGTTTCTAGCTGTATGGGGGCTGGGCTGACTGGAGGAGGAGAGAGAGATCGCTGTTCCTAATCACTAGGAACAGCAGATCTCTCTCTATCTCCCCTGTCAGAACAGGGATCTGTCTGTTTACATTGACAGATCCCCATTCTGGCTCTCGTTCCCGCGATCGCGGATGGCCGGCAGACATCGCGGCCACCAGCCACGCGCATCGAGTCATACAGCGGGCGCGTGCAGGAGCCAATGTACACGTACGGTGATTTGTGGGAACATGCCAACCTGCCGCCGTATAGCGACTGCGGGTGGTCGGCAAGTGGTTAATTTGCATGCAATCAGGCAGGACTACATAGTTGAAGGGAAATCTAAGGGAAATTGAATAAGAAAATTGTATTGTGTATGGCCAGCTTAAGAGGGACACAGACAGCAATAAAAAATGACAAGTGTTCTAATCCCACTCCACTCTATCAAAACTAAAAAAAAAGTTTTTTATATTTTAAGTCTCAGTTCATGAATTGAATTACGTTTGGTGACTATGCAGTATATCACTTTGTATGTAATTGAATCTACACTGCTAGTAACCAGTGATCGCTGCTTGTGGTTAGATCCACCCTACAAGCCTTTAATTACCTCTTTCCATCTCCGCCCTTGTAACACTCTCCTGCCTATGGGCACTCCTACCATCGAGAGGTTTTCACAATGGTACAAAGTAGGTGAGAGGCATGTGGTAGAGGAAATGAGTAAACGCATGTCATTTATGTCATATGTGGGTCATGTTATGTAAGTACAGTGATCATGGACTATAAGTCACATAAAGCTTTATATAAGACTGAATCATCATGCTATTTCCAGCTCTATGGCAAGATAACTGGTCATTTTAAATTATACTTGTCACGGGAGAAACACAGAGGTGGCCATTACTGACCTCCGTGACTAAAAAATGCTGGCTTTATTCTGACCCCCGCCTTTATTATTTCCTGATCCACTCACAAGAAACTAGTATGCTAATCCAGCAAGATGGAAAAAGTCCTCATCATCTGCATACTTATTCCAGGTTAATGACTCACTATTTTGGAGCAAGAGGGCTAGTATGGCAGCCAGGCAACTAGCATTTCCAGAATGACAGGTCAGCAATATGTGTGATGTAAAGTAAATCAGCGAGTAACCAAAAAAATGTTTTATTTAAAGTAAACAAGTTACAAATGTAGGTGAATGAAACTGAGGATATGATGAAAAAAAAAACTTAAAGGGTTAGTTCATCTTTACCAAAAAAACCCCAAAAAAACTGTTTATGCAGATAAGGGGCGTCTGAAGATAAAAACAAACTTTGTAGCTTTGAGTAAAGTTGAATAATGCCCTTGCTATAGGTATAAACTATTCATGTACCTCATGAGCCCTGACTGGAAAACTCCTAGGATGTTACTAAGGATGTTGCTAAGGGGAGTAAGCTCTCAAATGCTGAGCTCAGAGCTACTACATTGGAGTAGAGACAGTGCATATGAGGGGGTTTGAATCAGGGAAAAGCTCACTCCTTTGATGGTGAAGGTCAACAGTAACAGCTAGGCATCTCTTAGCAACATCCTAGGAGTTTTCCAGTCAGGCTTCATGAGGTACACCTATAGCAAGTGCATTATTTAACTTTATAGCAAGTGCATTATTCAACTTTGTTAAAAGCTGAACAGTTTGTTTATATCTAGACGCCCATTTTCTGCAAAGCTAGTTATTTGGTAAAGGGGAACCATGTCTTTAAAACTGATCTCCAGCTACACTATATTGTCAAAAGTATTTTGACGCCTGCCTTTACACGCACATGAACTTTACTGGCATCCCATTCTTAGTCCGTAGGGTTCAATATTGAGTTGGCCCACCCTTTGCGGCAATAACAGCTTCATCTCTTCTGGGAAGGCTGTCCACAAGGTTTAGGAGTGTGTCTATGGGAATGTTTGACCATTCTTCCAGAAGCACATTTGTGAGGTCAGGCACTGATGTTGGACACATCCTTGCCGCTCTTACAGTAAAGAACCCTCTACGCAGTTTAAGGTTAAACCTCTTTTCTTCTAATTTTAGTGAGTGGTCACGTGTCTTGTTAAACTCCCTTCCATGAAAAAGTTTTATCCCTATTGTGAGGTCACCACTACGGTATTTGTAAATTAAAATCATATCCCTTCTCAAATGTCTCTTTTCCAGAGAGAATAAGTTCAGTGCTCGCAACCTTTCTTCATAACTATTATCCTCCAGACCGTTTATTATCTTTGTTGCTCTTCTTTGTACTCGCTACATTTCCAGTACATCCTTCCTGAGGACTGGTGCCCAGAACTGGACAGCATACTCCAGGTGAGGCCGGACCAGAGTCTTGTAGCGTGGGAGAATTATCGTTTTATCTCTGGAGTTAATCCCCTTTTTAATGCATGCCGATATTCTGTTTGCTTTGTTAACAGCAGCTTGGCATTGCATGCCATTGCTGAGCCTGTCATCTAATAGGAACCCCAGGTCCTTTTCCACCCTAGATTCCCCCAGAGGTTTACCTCCTAGTGAGTAGATTGCATTCATATTTTTGCCACCCAAATGCATTATTTTAAATGTTTCCACATTAAGCCTCATTTGCCATGTAGTTGCCCACCCCATTATTTGTTCAGAACTTCTTGCAAGGTTTCAACATCCTGCGGAGAAGTTATTGCCCTGCTTAGCTTAGTGTCGTCCGCAAATACAGAGATTGAGCTGTTTACCCCATCCTCCAGATCGTTTATGAACAAATTAAATAGGATTGGTCACAGCACAGAACCCTGGGGGACCCCACTACCCATCCCTGACCATTCCGAGTATTCCCCATTTATCACCATAGTCTGAACTCGCCCTTGTAGCCAGTTTTCAATCCATGTACTCAACCTATGGTCCATGCCAACGGACCTTACTTTGTACAGTAAACGTTTATGGGGAACTGTGTCAAATGCTTTTGCAAAATCCAAATACACCATGTCCACGGGCCTTCCATTATCTAGATGGCAGCTCACCTCCTCATAGAAGGTTAATAGATTGGTTTGGCAAGAACGATTCTTCATGAATCAATGCTGATTACTGCTAAAGATACCGTTGTCATTACTAAAATCTTGTATATAATCCCTTATCATCCCCTCCAAGAGCTTGCATACTATTGATGTTAGGCTAACTGGTCTGTAATTCCCATGGATGTAATTTGGCCCTTTTTTAAATATTGATGCTACATTGGCTTTTCTCCAATCAGCTGGTACCATTCCAGTCTGTAGACTGTCAGTAAAAATTAGGAACAATGGTCTAGCAATTACTTGAGTTCCCTAAGTACCCTTGGGTGCAAGCCATCTGGTCCCGGTGATTTATTAATGTTAAGTTTCCAAAGTCTATTTCTAATTCTGTCCTCTGTTACCCACAAGGGTGCTTCCTGTAATGTGTCATGAGGACAAACACTGCAGTTTTAGTTACTGAAAGCCCCCCGATTCCCTCATGAAGACTGAGGAGAAGAATAAATTCAACACCTTCGCCATCTCCCCATCCTTTGTAACCAGATGTCCTTCCTCATTCTTTATGGGGCCAATATGGTCCGTCCCTTTTTTACTGTTTATATACTTAAAGAATTTCTTGGGATTTTTTTTGCTCTCCCCTGCTTTCTGTCTTTTGTGTTCTATTTTAGCCGCCCTAATTGCACCCTTACATATCTTGTTGCATTCTTTGTAAAGTCTGAATGCTGGTGAGGATCCCTCAGCCTTGTATTTTTTGAAGGCCTTCTCATTTGCTTTTCTATGCATTTTTACATTAAAGTTAAGCCATCCAGGACTTTTGTTCGCTCTTTTAAATGTATTTCCCAATGGGATGCACTGGCTAATGCGCTTATTTAATATGCTCTTAAAGCAAACCCATCTCTCCTCTGTGTTCTTTGTTTCTAAGATTTTATCCCAATTTATATCTTCTAGCAAGGTTTGTAGTTTAGGGAAGTTGGCTCTTTTGAAATTCAGTGTCTCTGTGTTCCCTTTGTGTTTCCTATTTGTGTGATTTAGACTGAAACCAATTGACCTGTGATCGCTGTTTCCTAAATTGCCCCATATTTCCACATCAGTGATCAGGTCTATGTTGTTGGTAATCAGTAGATCTAGTAATGCCTTGTTTCTAGTTGGTGCGTCTACCATCTGACCCATAGCCTTAGACGAAAGCATGGTTCCCTCCACCCAGTCTATGTCTGGATAATTAAAATCCCCCATTATGATAACACTTCCCATCCTTGCTGCTAATCCAAATTGTGATAGGAGGTCCATTTCCCCATCCTCCCTCAGATTAGGGGGCCTATAGCATACTCCCAGTATTAATTTCCCCTTAGCTTCATCCCTTTGGAGCTCTACCTATAATGGATTCCATCTCCTCCCTAGCTCCTTTATTGAGGTCATCTCTCACATTCACTTGTACATATTGTATATTCTTGATAGGCATACCCCTCCTCCTTTTTTACCCTCTCTATCCCTGCGATAAAGGGACTACCCTTGAATGGTTGCCAGCCAATCGTGAGAGCTGTTCAACCAGGTCTCTGAAATTCCCACAAAATTAACATCAAAGTCAAGTTCCTCCACCCCAATTTCGCTCATCCATGCCTTTATGGACCGTGTTTGTGCACTGGTCCAAATCATTTGTGGAGGGGGGATTATGATGTGGGGTCACTTTTCAGGGATGGGGCTTGGCCCCTTAGTTCCAGTGGAGGGATCTCTTAAAGCGTGAGCATACCAAGACATTTTGGACAATTTCATGCTCCCAAATTTGTGGGAACAGTTTGGGGGCGGCCCCTTCCTGTTCTAACATGAATGCGCACCAGTGCACAAAGCAAGGTCCATAAAGACATGGATGAGCAAGTTTGGGGTGGAGGAACTTGACTGGCCTGCACAGAATTCCTACCTCAACCCAATAGAACACCTTTGGGATGAATTAGAGCAGAGACTGCGAGTCAGGCCTTCTCTTCCAACATCAGTGTCTGACCTCACAAATGCACTTCTGGAAAAATGGTCAAACATTCCCATAGACACACTCTTAAACCTTGTGGACAGCCTTCCCAGAAGAGTTGAAGCCATTATAGCTGCAAAGGGTACACTTTTAACAATATAGTGTATAAGCTGCCCATACATTAGTCAGTTTTTTGTTCAACCAGTGGGTTGAGTGAAATAAACTGACCCAATTTCCCCATCCACACATTTGAGGTGGATGGGGGAATCCTCCAGGCTATGTCTTTGTATTCTGACAGCGGAGAGACATTCCCCACCCTCAGAATACTTTGATCAGTGCTGCAGTCTATAGGCTGTGGTGCTGACAGAACGGCTAAAATCTGATAGGGTGGCTGTACAGAAGTCTTTTCGTAAATTGACTTCTGTTCACCCACAGTGGCCATACACGGATTGAAATTTGGCTGGTCTCAGTTGAACCAGCTGAATTTTGATCCATGTATGGCCGGCTTCACTGTCGCTTTAAATAGTGTGTTTGGGCAAAAGTGGACTAAAGTGACAGTAAAGCTGGAGATCAGCCTTAAAGTAGTACTAAAGAGTCTGTGTTTTTTTTTAAATACATCTGTATTAACAAATTTAACACAACTCAATACATTTTTGCTTCAATAAATGGACCTCCATATACAGAAAGGAAAATTGAAGTGATTTTATTCCAACCAATCAAAAGATTATATTTTTGTACTGCTTATTATAAAAAAATGCAAAGCTGGAACCTAAGAACTACATAAAACATTATTAATCTTGCCATAGCCAGGATAAGTCATTAAGTGTATGTAAACCTAAAATGAATTTTGTTTATTTGCTCCCGTTTGGTTTGTTAAATACACCATTGAAAGAGTTTCATACATCTATTCAGTAAGTGCAAAAGTTATTTTCTTAAATATATATTTTCAGGGCACTTTTCTCTCTGGGGACTCAAAGTGCTTTATTCACTGATTGTGAAGCAGCTATCTTGGGTGCACTCAGTAGAATATTATATTAGGCTCAGTTTTCAAATAGGAGGCAATCAACTTACAAAGGATGTCTTTGGAGTGTGGGAGGAAACCAGAGTACCCAGAGGAAACCCACACAAGCACAGATAGAGCATGCACGCTTTGTGCAAATAGTTCCCTGAACAGGATTTGAACTAAGGGCCCCAGTGCTGCAAAGCAGAAGTGTTAAGCCGCTGTAATGCCCAGTGAAGCTTTCTACACCTGTTGATCCTGCCAGAAATCCATTGTGCATCCTAACAACCAACAAAGTCTTAGTTTGATAAGTAGTATATTGGGTGCCTTCAAAGCATTCTTGTTCCCCTGCCCCTTTCCATCAACACTGGGGTCATGTTAGCTAAATGGGGGAGAGAAACTGAGAGAAGAGAAACACCGGGATACTTGTCAGTACCAATGTGCAAAACTTTCTTTGCTTTGTAAGAACAAATCACCTCTAATGTTGGGTGTCCTACATATGTAGATGTGGCTGTCATAGGCGTGCGCAGGGGGTGTGCCAGGTGTGCCTGGGCACACCCTAATCACTGCGTGTGGTGCTGATGCCCCTGTTACCTGGGCTTCCCCCATGTTGCGCCCCCTCGCAGTGCTGTTGGCTTACCTCCTCTCTTCTCTGCCCAGCTCCAGCAGAGTATGTTTCAGAATGGAGAGTGGGGGAAGGGGCTAATGAATATGTAATTTACCGTCCCCTTCCTTTTCTAAATGAACACAGTGAACACACTCACTCACTGTGTTCCTTCATAACTGAAGCATAGTCAACTGTGTTGACTATGCTTCAGTCCATAAATGAACAGGAAGCCGTTCAGCACGGAGCACTATTCCGTTCATTCACTGTCCAGTGTGGGCCTTTTACCCTTTTACACAAACCTTTTTATTATTGTTGATTGAAAAAGACAAAAAACAAGGAAACATAGTGATGAAAAAAAAGATTTTTCACTTAATAAAATGAAATCGAAGTCTAACACTAACTATTCTTAAAAATTCCCAACTCCTCCTACCTATCTAATGTACCTTGTGTTAAAAAGATTTGTATACTTAACTTTTTTAGGTCACTCTGGACCAGGAATGTGATTCTGCAGCTCCTGATTCTGTGTCAGTGAGCAGTGGCTGCAGGAGAGAGGAGGGAGTGCCAACAACAGCTGGGCCACGGGAGCCTATAGGTGGAGTCATGGCTCCTGGAATTTCTAGTCATTGTCTAGCGCTCCATGAGCTGCAAAATCACACGACTACTGGACCGGACTTTTTTGCACAGAATAAGATAGGTAGGAAGAGAGGGAAGGGAACATTTTTAGGAATAGCTAGTGTTAGGCAAGCCATGCATTTTTCTTTCCTTCCACCACAGAACCACAGGTAACACAAAATTTCTGTGTCAATGGGGTAATCCCTCTCGCTGCGCTATTGTGTTCTGCTAGCAGGGAGCACTGGGAGCCTTCCCGGCCAGCAGAACACAATGATCAGTGTTACCGGCGTTAGCCAGCAGCACTAATCGCTTGAGAAAAAGCCTGACAGGCTGGTTGTACACAAGTCGATCAATACATTTACTTGTGTACAATCAGGGTCCCGATATGTAAAGGACATTTGTAAATTCTGTATAAAATTGTATTCTGTTTTTTATGCTTTGCCTATGTAGTGCACACGGCACTAATACTGTTTTCATTCTTTCAAGTCTTGCTTAGAATATAGCCTGCCTATGTTACGCCCCTTGGTAACATAAAAGTACAATTGTAATATTAATGTAATACCTATAATACCTGTAATTGTGTGTATAAAAAACTTTAATTGCATTGAATAAACAGAACAGTTGTTTGGGAAAGATGCTTAGTGTATCTTTTTGTGTCTGTTCCCTACTGCAGTAGTTATTATTAATCTGGAACCACTAATCAATATGAGGATAGGAGTTGACTATCTCATGGATCAAAATTCAGCAAGCCCCTGCTGAACCAACTGAATTTTGATCTTTGTATGGTCGGTTTAGGCTTAAATTCCGCTTTTATTTTTCATGGGCCACATAACTGAGGGCATGGAAGGAGGTGGTTAAGGGTGTAACTTTTTTGAATCTCAGAAAGTTGACAGGTGTGGCCTAGAGTGAAAATATGTCCCTCTAAAAGATACATTAGAGTGGCAGGGTCACCAAGTGAAAATAAAGGAATACAGTCTGAAAAAATAAAACTTATGCAGTCGCCACATCAACAAGAATGGTAAGCTGCAATAGATTTAATTATGTTTTGTTGCGTTTAGATATACTTTATCAATCACTTTATTTGTAACAACGATTTCAGTATAGTACAGGTGAGGGCTTGTTTAAACTTACGGTTGGGAGGAATTAAAAATGCATGGTTGTGCCCAACCACCCCCCTAAAGCTGTAAAGGTAGAGGAAGAGGGGTGTGCCCATGCCATGGTCCCTATGCTTTGCTTCACACCTGCTGCAAAAATTATCACTCCTGCTGCGTTTGGTGGGCGGAAAACTCACTGCATGCAACCCATTCAAGAAAATGGGGAAGTCTCACAAATAGGAGTGAGGAGGCATCTCATTGCCTCCTCTCCAGCTGTCAAACGCATCTAAAAAGCGTTCCAAGTGCAGGTTGTTTTTCATAAAAGCAGCAGTTTAGATGCAAGTCTAAATTTAGTTTTAGTGGTTAACAAAAGGTCCTTCTTGGGCTACAAGGTTACTGTATAGCTGAGTCCTTGGTCTGCAGTAGACTACATAGACCATTTTCATTTCTCCATTTTTAAGGCCTTTTTTTCTACAGTTGTTTAACAGACAGGCCTCTAAACCAGCCCATGGAAAACTTGGAAGTAAAGAGCTCTTGTGCATACAGCAGTTTACTAATTAGATAAGTAACAATAACCGAATAGTGCATTAATAGGCAGATTTACTTTGGAGAAGAGCTCGAGGACTTGACTAAACAGAGTTGGAAAGGTCCTGCTAGTTTTCCCAGGGAAATTAAACACATCAGCACATATATTCGAAATAAACTTCATAATGTGACATAGCCCGCACAAATCACATTGACATCCTCAGCAGGTTCACGTTCTTCACATATTTGGCATTCGTGCATGTGGAAAATGTGTTTTGGCATTGCCTCCTATATACACGGGTCACTATGAGTGTAAAAGCCATTGTAAGGGTGCCCAGGTTTTTAGAACTGTAGATTTTCACACGGCTACACCATTAATGAAGCAACACCATTCAGTAAGGAGGAAGAAAAGTATTAGATGTGATTAGAGGTAGACAGGCTAAGGCCTAATTTCTAATTACAGAAACATTCTTACCTTATCTCTTATAAACAGAAGTTAGGAAGTGACAAAGTAAGAGAGGAAATGAGAATTAGGATATAGAGGCAGTGGAGAGTGAATATGGTCCATGGCTGACAGGAAGAGCGAGGACTGGCCAAATTACTGATGTGAAACACAATCATGGCCACATCCCACAATGCACTGCAGCAGCCTCCCTTGACATCTTGACCACAATTCTTGGACTGCTTCATGGCATGTCTATTATCTTGGAGGAAACACTACTTGTGTGAAGTGGCATTCCTGATCTTCAAGATCCATAATGTTATGTTCTTAATTCCCAGCTTATTAAATAAATGAGCTTGTGTTTTCAAGGGTTCTGCATAGATTTGTAAAAGAATGCTATTATCATCAATGAATGGCAAATTCTATCTCCTCACAACATGGAAGAAGCTGTTCATCACAATCTAGATCAGTCTTTCTCGACCTCTTGAAGCATTTTTTTTTGTCTCAGGGAACCCCTGCTAAATGAATACATCTACAGCTCACAGTACATTAGCCCGATCACAGTCAGCTGTAAATATTTAACAATTTCTAAAAGAATAATGTGGTTTTCCTAGACATTTGACACCCAGTGCAGATAGTTCTGTAGCACTATACAACCCTATAAGACAAAAATGTTTTCTGCAATAATCATGATTTTAAATGAATAGTTAAAATGGCTAGAAAACAAACACAGACAACAATTGTGCTAAGTGGAAAAATGCTCCCAGACATGCGTGGTCAGTGAAAAAGTGCCTTCTTACACTGGTGATCAGGAGGGATGGCCTTGGGTTCAGTCCAAAAACAGGTTCAGTCAAAATCCAGAAGTTAGCTGTCATTGCTGGGCCAATGGCCTGCAGGCAGGATGTTCCCGACATGACAGCTGCATGTATACAGCCAGGGATGCTCGTGACATCATTAACCTACTATGACCAAATGGTCCTATTGGGGGAGATTTATTAAAACTGGTGCACTCAGAATCTGGTGCAGCTGTGCATGACAGCCAAACAGTTTCTAAGTTTAGTTAGTGCATTAAAGCTTTTACTTTATCTGCACCAGATATTGCTTGCTCCAGTTTTAGTAAATAACCCCCATTAGATCAATGCTATCATATGCATGCTTATTACCTTGCATTAGTCAACTGCGGGGCAGTCAACAAGCCCTAAGTTCATGACTAGTGGTCAGTGTAGGGTTTCCTTACATTAGTTGTTAGTGTAAGAAGGACTCTCTTCAAATATTCTTGATCAGCTTGAAGATTACCCACCTTACAGATAGCTAAAACAATCTTTGATATCAGTGGTCATTGAGAGACAGTAATTGTTTAATGCTCAAGGATCCCCTCACAATGATGTGGAGGCTGTCCATTGCTGGCCACATTGTGAAAATGCTAGCTTTATTTGTGCCCTTTTGGTCTGTTAAATATACCATTGAATTTTTTTTTTTTGTTTGTCTGTGTGTTAAAGCGGAGTTCCGACTAAAAACAAAAAAAATAAAAGTCAGCAGCTACAAATGCTGCAGCTGCTGACTTTTAATAATCAGACACTCACCTGTCCCAGGGTCCAGTGATGCGGGGGAACGAAGCCCCCCTCGTCTCACCCTCCTCTCTGCGGTGCCGGCATTGTCACTGTGGGCGCCCGGCTGTGGCTTCACAGCCGGGCACGCACTGCGCATACGCGAGCTGCGCTGCACACTGTGACTGGCCGGGCAATCATCTGGGACCTGTGACATGTCCCAGATGATTGCCGAGAGGGAGGGGGAGAGATGAACTTTCTTCCGGTGCTAAAAAGAGGGTTTCCTTTCTTGTGAAAAAAAAAAGAGGGTTTCCGCTCCCCCCCAAAAAAATGACATGCCAAATGTGGCATGTCAGGGGGGTCACCTTCCCTTAAAGGGGAAGTTCCATTCTTGGGTGGAATTCAGCTTTAAGTGCAAAAAATCTGTTGATTTTGCCAGAAATCTTGTTAGTTAATAACTTCCTATGTTCTCTGCGTGCTACATTCTAATCAATGACATTGTTGTGAGGACTAAAGAACCTTATCCAATTATGTTATAGAGAAGGGGAGGCTGAGGTAGTCCTGTCCTGTTTTGCTGATATAATAGGGTGAGTGATTGTTGTACCCCTGCAACATGAATATTTTTCTGGCAGTGTCAACAGATAAAATTAAAAATAAAAAAGCCTGAAAAAAAGAAAACTAATGTAACCATCATATCTAAGGACTGGTAAATTGCAACATATAATTTTTTTTGTTTTGGGATTTAGATGTGCTACAAATATTGATGTGGAACAAGTATGAAGCAAGTAATCCGGAATTCCTAATCACTCTGTTTCTCATACTACTGGTTACCTTTAATACTTGTAAAAATAGCACTGGTTATTTATGATTTCTGGTACAGTATGCTGAAATATTGTGGATAACATTTCTAATCTAAGGAGTATAAAATAATGCAGTAATGTCTTTGATTTTTCCATATAGATAATAAGAAAAAAAAAATCTGTTTAGTTGTTCTGACAAACCCCATAATACAGTATGTGTTTTGTTCAATATGACAGAACAAATAGACACTGACCTTGTACATTTTTATTTTTCATCAGTTTATAGCAGTTAGAACGAAATTTTAAGTGTTTGCCACAAGTTTCTATACTTCATTTTACTAAAAAGTATTTGGGTTTTTGTCCTTGTCGCTTTTATGTCACAGACTTTGGCCTAGCCTGAGGTGAAAAGGTACCATTTATACTAATGTGTAAACTTTTGTGGATCTGAACTGCAAAGGCTATTTTATAGGTAACATCCTGAAATATGAATTGAAATTTTTCCGATTTACCTGAAAAATCTACCTTTTGTTTGAATGCCTCCTGAAAAATAGCAGTGAATTTCTTCTGCCTAGAGCCTCATAGCGGTATATTTGCGGTGTGAAATCATCTATGGCTCTGCTGCCACTAACTGCTATTCTGACCAGATATGGAGTGAGATTTATGATGTTACTACTGTGCTACTCTATGTTCTCCTTGCTGGAGAGGAGGTTGTACCTGATGACTTGCAGTATAAGGATCTCCCCGCTTCTGCTTTATTCATTGTCTGGATTTATACTGCTGCTGCTTGATTAGTACCCCACCGATCATCAGATCACTAGTCATTGGGGGGGGGGGGGGGGGGCAGCTTTGACATGAGGAAGCAAAGTCCAACACCCCTACCAAGATGACAACACATAGAGGCACAGTGTGGAACAAAGCATTGTAGGCCAGTACTGAGAATAACCACCGACCGCAGATAATACTGATGACTAGTCTTTTGCTCTGCTTTTGACACACAGCTTGCATGGTTCTAGTACAGTTTTAGCTTTCTTTTTTTTTTTTACTTTTCTGTCAAGTACTGCTGCATCAGAAATAAATTATTCATTTGTCATTTTTTTTTAGTAGTAGGGCCCCAGACCTATACCTAACAGCCCTTCCCCAACAGCAGGCTAAGGACCAAGACAGCTACACCCTGTGTGTAAGTGCAGTGGTCTGACCCCCCCCCCAAAAAAAAAATAGTTTATTTTTATTTTATGACTACAACTGGGCTTTAAAGTGATATTAGACCCTCCTTTTTATTTTACATTTATGTTCCTTATAAATAACTGCAACCAATAAGCCTAACCTGATGTTTTAAAGCTCTGCCTTTAAAGTTTTCTTGGTGTCTCTGAAGACCTTCCACCAGTTTCCTATTATAAGTGCCTTATATCCCGTAGCAATCCAATGGGGGCACTTGTGCGTGTACGCTCAAAGGGTTAGGACTACATCCTCACCTCCTAAGGCCTCTTGCACATTGTATTGCTATATGGGCATCAGACAATCCTGGCAAAAAAACCAAGAGGATGGGTTGTATATCACTTTTGCATGTTTGCGCTTTTTTGAAGTATGCACACACAAGCAGGAAGCGTAGCATTTTGTGCGTATTTTTGTGCAATCTGCACATATTTTTTTAATATACAAGCAAAAATACTGACTGGCAACTCAGATTTTTGTATTTTTTTTTTTTACTGATGCATGTTTACACACCTGTATGTACAGGCACATTGAAAACAGTAGGCTGCATTTAGATCAGTAAAAAAAAACAAAAAACGGCTGTATACCTCCCCACAGAGGGTCATTGGCAGAGGCTCTGGCTACACTGCAACAGAAGCCCCACCTCTGTTCCTCCTTCTGTGCACAGTGATTGACAGCGGGCTCCGGAGATCATAACACCGGCTACAAGTAAATGGGGAATGCATGCTCGGTAGCACAAATATGCTGGGACATGTCGTTCCAGCTCCCAGCAAATAAGGGGCAGTAATATATGATGTATATCTGCATATAAGGGGCAGATTATTTTTAAAAATAATCGCGAATGTATGCTTAGAGTAACTAATAGACATCATTATATAATGTACATTAATATGGTGGTATAGAACCACTTTAAGAGCTAACTATCCTTCTGGCAATATTATCCTGAAAAGAATTAGAGGTAGAACTGAAGGCAAAACTTTTTTTTTTCATTTTAGATAAGTAAGGGAGGGTTATAATCCCTGTCAGTTTTTTAATTTTTTTGTTTTTGGTTTGCTCTTAAGGAGATTTCTCTCCACTCCTTGTCCCCTAGCCATAACATGAAGTGAGCCAAATTCCTGGTGGTCACCATTCCTTGTGCTCCCATTGGAAGGTTTCCCCTATATTCCTGTTCTGGTGAACTTTGGACTTTCTTTCACTTTTGGTGATAATCATCACCAGAAGAAATAGAGGTGAATCTCCTTAAAGGGGGCATAGAGAACAGTACAAATCTGACAGGTTTTCTAACCCCTCTCAACTCCATCTACATAAAAAAAAAGTTTTGCCTTCAGTTATATTTTAAGGGAAATGTCAGGTCAGGTGTAGTTTGCTACTAATTTCCCTTTTCATGAAGCACATTAGCAAGAAATATTAAACTCAATTACATGTGACAGTTCAAAGCTGTTTGATAGTGTGAAGTGCATGCTAAGAAGTTTAGACCAAAGCTCCAGAGAAGCAAGACGTGACTTGAGCATACTTTGTATGAATAAGGTGATATTGGAGCCCTGACAGAAATGGCTCACAAACATCCATGGATCTCAGGACATGTCAAGAGCAAAAGAAAAAGCATTCCTCTGATGATGGCTCTATAGCCTCTTGTAAGAACTTACCTAAAAGACAGTAATTAGTATTTCTTCACATCACAGTGAGTGTTTCAGTGTAATCAGCGTCATTCCCCAGAATATTCAGTACATTAAAGTGGTATTAAATGGTTCAAGTTTTTAATTAATTAATATTTGCAAAGCATTGTTGTTGGGTGTCCATTGATGGTCCACAGTTTTAACTATGTGTACAGAAGATTTCCAGGTATAAATCTTTTATACATAGTTACATTGGTCCAGCTTGGACCAATGTAGCAATGCACATACCATACCTGGTCAATGGCCCTGGAAGCTGGAAGACACCGCTACTCCAGTGATCTCTACTTGCTTCCGGTTCCCTTCGCCAAGCAGCTGCCCTGCTCTATCCTGAACACAGGATGTTGGCTGCTTTCAACGGGTGCCATTCATAGAATGCTTTGCAACCTCTGAATGAATGCAAAGCATTTTCTGATTGGACGACGTGGAAAGTGTGACATCACTGCCCCGCCTCTCCACCGCATCCAATCAGAGAATGCTTTTCAAATCATGAATGGCGCCTGTACCAATCCTCCGATCTTCTATGTTTAGAATGCAACATGGCAGCCACTCAGAGCAGGACCCGGAAGCAAGTGGAGATTGCTGGAGTAGCAGTGTATATTTCCAGCTTCCAGGGGCATTAGCCAGGTATGATATATACATAGTTACATTGGTTCAAGCTGGGCCATATCCATGCCTGGAATTCCTCTTTAAAGCAATTTTGTACATTAAAGTACCTTTTTTTTTTTGCTGATGTTAACCATTGAAATTTGGGTGAATGTGTAACAATTAGTTGTTTTTACTTGAGTTCTTCATGCCCTGTGTTCAGGGTAATGGCAGAAGTCTGTCTTTTCTCAAATGTTTCTATTCTTCTTTTCAATCTCAAACAGTGTAGAGGTACCCATCACTCTTCAGCCACAGATTTATTGGAGGAATTCAATAAAGCTGCTAAACCTCTTTTCTGCCATTAATTGCTCTTGTTAAAGTGGTAGTAAACTCTGTTCTACCACTTGTACTAACAGGTAGGCCTATAAGGAGGCTTACCTATAGGTACTGTGAATATCTCCTAAACTTGCACAGCTTAGGAGATATTTAGAGTGCATGCAGCCGATGACATAATCGGCACATACGCTCTGAAGGTCTGGCTTATAGTGCTGGACCTTCAGAGCCCATGATGGAAACGGCAGCTCCATGCACGGGAGTAACATCATTGCGGCTCCGGCCAATCACATAGCCGGAGCTCACGAACCCGGAAGGCAGACTGGGGGAACATGTCAGCCCTCTCAGCGGTGACTTTACAGCGCTTGGGGGCTTCGTTCCAAAGTAAGCATTTCATAATGTGCTAGTATGCAATATGTACTAGCACATTATGACATTGCCTTGCAGGTTTATTTTTATTTTTTTGAAAATCAGTGGTTTACAACCACTGATTTGTAAAAAAATCAGTGGTTGTAAACAACATCTGCGATCGTTTTGGCTCTGACAGCGACTCGCGTGCCAAATTCATGTGGTTCTAAATTGCTCCACTTTTTCTATTGTGGCGCAACAGCTGCACCAAAGTCAAAATAAAATACTGACAGTTGTATCTTACAAAAGCGGAGCTAATTAAGACCAACTGTCTTTTGGCGTATAGAGACAGATTTTGCATCTCACTTGTGTTCTAAAAGAGGCACAGCATGCACCAAATTCAAGTACAAGTTCAAGACAGGTACATAAATTTGACGCACGCTGTGCCACTTTTAGAATGCATGTTAGAGACTTTCACAAAATCTCTCTGCGCCAGACTTTATGAATTTCAGGGATTGTGTTTTGTTTATGGGTCACAGGTTTGCTTTATTCTGTAATGTGTAATCTTTTATTTATCGTCTTCCCAGTGTCCTATATTTCTTATATTCAGTACTGGATGAAGTCATTTCAACTGTCAGACTGATCACAGGATACTCTCCACAATGTGTTAGCATTCAAAACAAGAGGAAATTGACTGTTTATCTGTGTCCAGACGCAAGCGTGCAGAGCTAATTTTATATCCATTTCAAATTATGCGAGCCTGAGATAGCCGTTGACGCTCTAAGAAGGAGATGTTTTTCCTTGAAATCCCCCCAGCAAGTTCCAATTAGTGCGTTTGAAAATAAACTTGTCAGCTTGGTCTAGCGCTGTGTACGCCCCGCAGTCAGTAGAGCGACTTAAACACGGGCTTCCCTCTGGGACATGTAATTCTCCTCCCTCATGTCGTCACCAACCTTGTTCTCCTTGTAAATGTGATCGTTTCAATCCTCACATTCTGTGCGGCGGAGCTACATGGGCATATCATATTAACTCATTCATTGACAAGAAGCCTACCATCTATCACATGACGCACAGTGCACAAAGATGCTTATTTATGAAGTAGACGACTAGAAAAAAATGAGCAAGGAAAAGCAACTGTATTGCTTATTACAGCCAAACCCTTTTCTTATCTTTTTTTCCACGTGTATAATTGCTGATTATACCTGATTTCCAGGGATGATCTTTGGATCTGAAGGTTTCACCCTTAAAGTGGAACTTCAAGCACAACACAAAATTTTCCTTTAAGGCTGAGTTTACTTTTTCCAGAAAATAGCCTATGCAGTCAAGGGGCCACAGTGGTGTTAAAAAAAACTATGCAGCTTTGTCAAAGCTGTAGGCTATTTGGGCCCAGAGAAAGCCTGGCTTAAAAAACAGTTAGCAATCCACTAATCCTGCCTTGCTGCTAGGGCATGAAAACTGTTGGATGCTCGCTCCTAGCATTACAGGAGTGAAAAACAACAGCTTCCACATCCTAGCAACAATGCAAGACATGTATACCAAAGAAAGAGGAAAATTACCATCCAGCTAGATCATATATGTTGCCAACATCCCAGGGCCGAATTGCATAAAAAGTTACCCCCAAAAAGGATTTATGGGACTTTAACGGCAAATGCGTATTATAAAAAATATAATTTTATTCAGTAGAAAACAATATTTGTACAAAACATGAAAGTTATCACAATTACATAGCAAAAATGATCACAAACGACAATATAAAAAGCTAGAGAAGCTGTACTGATATGTAGGAGATAAAGCTGCGTTCTATAGTCTTCCACGAAGGCTTACGCGTTTCGGGACTAAATAGACCGTCCCTTCATCAGAGACAATTCGTGGGACCAAATCCTATTGTATAGTAAAATACAAATTGGAAAAAATATATGAATACAAAAACAACGCAAAGACAAAAAACAAAATAACATTTGACTAGTAATATACACAGAACATCAGGTCTTGTAATCACAAACAAAAGAAACAGCCTACCCAATCATATCAGGGC
Source organism: Aquarana catesbeiana (assembly GCF_042186555.1). NCBI lineage: Eukaryota > Metazoa > Chordata > Amphibia > Anura > Ranidae > Aquarana > Aquarana catesbeiana. The sequence goes on along the minus strand of NC_133325.1, from coordinate 688,340,340 downwards.
TGGAGCACCCATCGCCAAAATCACAGTGGCGGAGATGTCAGAAACACCCACGGATCCAAAGAACAAGGGAGCCGGGGTGCGTGGCTGGCCCCACTCTATCCACACTGATCCACCCCAAAAAGCAGACACCAAATGGCACAACCCATTCAAAGGGAAACTGCGTCAAAAGCACAGTACCGACTAGGTATCTAAAAAATAAATATGTATGTAATGTGAATTAGGAATGTCTGTAGCAAACAGTCAATCCAACAATCCTAGTGAAATAACCTGCTGATATCATACCTGGATGTCCAAGGGTGTACATTAGTGGGTCTAGATGTAAAAAAGGGAAAGGAGAAGAACATACAAATGTGGAATGTAAAGCTGATAGATGATTAAATAGCTCTTCACACCAGCAGAGTCTGTAAATGAAAAAGAGACAGTGCTGTGTGAACAGTCATCAATAACAATGCTCAGAAGACAAGGGATTTCTACAGGACAACAAAGAGAGCGCTTACATATAAGTATAGAGCTTCTTCCCACTGGGCACTAGATGCTAGTGCCAATTCGTCCCGACAAATGGCCGCCGTGCGGAGCAATGGCAAGATAGCTCCAATCAGCCCGGAGTTTTAAGGGGACTGGGGGGGGGCGGAGTCAGACGTGGCGCCGTATTCAACGTACGGCGTCATCACGTCATTCAATGTGATAGACAGGAGAGAGAGGGCCGGTGTTCTGCCGAGAAAGTTCCGCTCGGCGGATTAGTTCCCCCCTCTACTGCGCATGCGCAGTAGAAGCCGGCGGAAATAGCCGAAGCGGAACAGCTGAAAATCAGCTGTACACGGCACCTGTAAGAGGGCCCCTCGCGGGCTCGCTTCGCTCGCCACGCTTCGGGCACGGCCTCGCCGCGCTCAGCACTTTTAGATTCCCCCTCTAGGTCCACTTGGATAGTGGGGAAGGAACCTGGACCCAGAGCGCAGGCGCCGTGTACAGCTGATTGAAGCGTTTGAGCTTCGGCTATCTCCGGCGGCCGACAGTAGTACGTACTGCGCAGGCGCTGCGCCTGCGCAGTACAGGGGGGGAACCTATCCGCCGAAGGAACTTATTCGGCAAGACACCGGGTCATGAAGTGTGAATGACTGCGCAGCGGCATCACGCTCACTGCGGCGTCTCTACGCACACACATCGCAGAGCAGCATAGAAGGCAACACTAACAGGAGGCTCCGCCCACTGAGAAGTAAAGGGAGGCTGGGCATCGCTGATGGTCACTCAGCAACCAAAGCAGCGGGGCGGAGCAATGACAGAACGGCAGGGAGGAGGCTCATAGTATAGATGTTAGATAGTACGGATTAAACCAATTCTCCATATTACTATGTAGATACCGCGGATCAACCAAATTGGTTAGTTAAAAAACAAAAACAAAGAGATCCCCACGTATGTCCTAGCTGAGAATGGGGGTAAGGTGTCACAGATGCCAAATAGAAGGCGGGGATCCCAAGCCACCACTGCATGGCTCACCCCACAGGAGAAACCTGAGAGGGGAGTCATGCAGGGACGGCCCACCGACGCAGGGAGGCAGCCCAGCGAGCAGCCGATGCTGAAAACAGCATCAGAGATGCTTACAGGGACGCCAAAAAAGGAAGCCCCCCAAAGGAACAAAAAGGTTTCGGGGGGTCTCCCTGCGCTGGGCGGGACAGAACAGGGTCAGCAGATATGACCGGACATAGATACATCCATAGTCAGACAAGGCAAGGGGAACTCCAGCACTCTCAGGGCACAAAACAGGTGGAAATTACATCATACTTGGAGGCTGGGCATGACGGGTAAGCAAAATGCTAATATTATCAGAAGGTGATTGCAGCCAGTGGCGTAGCGTGGGGGGGGGGGGCCAGGGGGACTGTTGCCCCGGGCGCAACATTTGGAGGGGCGCAGTGACAGGCGGCAGATTACCAGTATCTCTTCTCCTGCGCTGTGCAGTCTAGGGGACTGTGAGCTCTTCGCTATGATGAAGATGAAGTTGCGGCGCGGCTTAGGCTCCAGCGGTAACTGACACCGCAGCGAGTGAGTGACTGAACAGTGAAGACGATGATGCCAGCTAGGGATTGTGACCGTGCGGCGTGCAGAGAGTAGGGGGAACTTAGGGCAGGTGGGGCTCTCAATTACACGTCACTCCCAACACACCGGGTCCAGGATCCCCACTCGCTCTGCCCGTTCTCTTAACCCGCCTCACAGCCCGGACTTCCGCCGCTCTCCTGAGTCTGACTCCTGCTTGTCACTGAGTGAGCTGCTACGCAGCCACGGCACTCTGACCCTGCACCGACCACCCCAGGACTGTCTGGAGAAAACCCAGGCCAGGAGGAAGAGGATGCGGCATCCACATAGACAAAAGCCATGGCCCCC